>NW_008629349.1:0-6563 GCF_000691845.1 Merops nubicus
CCGGGTCTTCCTTCTTGCCCTTCTTGGCTGCATATCCATGTATAGTCTCTGTCTGATGACAAACACACACACAATATGCCTCTCATTTTTTAGTACATTTCCTACAAGCACAAAGTATTTTTTATCAGAAATTTCAGTTACACTTCATTACTTTTCACCCTATGTTAAAGTCATCTTACATTAGGAAACAAGTAGCTCCGACCAATGTATGGAACGTAATTTCTGCTTGTCTGCTTTATGAGCCTGAGTGCTATTTTGCAGTATACAGAACATACAGTATGTGTTCCAGATCCCTGAGGCGCTTGTGCTTGGCGTCCTTCCTGCTCTGAAATCTGCACTGCCATTTCCTCATTGCTGAGACCACCAACAGGCAGGATCTGGGAGTCCAAAATGCAGTGGTTTAAGACACTGCTGGCACTCGGGTCCAACCCACATTTCTGCCAACACAGGCAGGGCCAAATAATATGAACCTGTACCTCAGCCAGCCTGTTTCACACACCATATATTTGCTGAGGCATCGAGCAGAGGGCCAGGCAGCAGACAGCTGGTATTGGTATCATCTTCAGTCACTTCATCTAAATCTGTCAGATCTCTTTTGACTGTGTCCTTGGTTATTCCTGCTAAATAGTTTAAGCTAACATGATAGCTGCTGGATTTTTCCTGTACCGTTAAGAAGCCACAGTGCTTGTCTGTGAGGTCCCAAAGAAACTTCAGTTTTCAGAGAGAGCTCCATACATTGGCATGGCAGCAGCAAAAAAGACTTCAGTAATTGCCAGTGTGGTTTAACAAATCAACAGCAGCAAAAATTTAATTTAATCAGTTTTCTCTCTGAATACACTTACAAGTTAGAAGGAACTACTTGCATGCCTAATCACTTGCACAGTGAAGGATATAGATTTTCAAATTGTTTTATTACCTAGCTTTTTTGATAAATGTCTCTCTAGATGAGAATATCTTTATGTAAGAGAACAGCTATCTATCTACCTACCTATAAAAATTTAGTTTAGAAAATTTCAAGGGGTGAAGAATCAATCAGTTCCTTTGATTGGTGGTTCCAATAATTACACTTTCTGCTATGGACATGGACCTTCCTTCTCATTTCAATGACTCTGGCTTTAACTTTCAGCTTCTGGCTTATATTTGCTCTGTCTCTCTTATGTGTATAGAGTTACTTGATAATTATATGAAAGGATATTTTCCTTCTTCAGGTTCTAATGCAGCATGAATTCTACTCACTTCTAAATTTTACTTCTGACAAGATTACAAAATGGACCTGTGAGCTCCTTTTCCCCTCTTCAAAGTATTTTCTTTACAGTATCTTTTATTTCTTTCCTCCTGTATGTTTTAGCTGTACAAAACAGCAAAACATAATCAGTACACAAAGGAAGATGTTCTAAATGATGCATATTCTAAAGATGCCCTCTCGGTTCCCTAATTAAATGCAGATCGGCAGAGAAAAATTTTATAACCCTGCTAACACTGCTGTTGTAGTCATACATGCTGCTGTTTTAGGAGGGCTCTGGGGAGTTCACAAGACCACGTTGTCACTCTCCTGGTCACATTAATGGTGAGGAAGTTGTGCTGAAAACCTTGGAGCAGAGAGAGATTGAGGGAATAACTCCCAGGCTTTGCCACTGAGCCCTGTGTCCTCTGAGAGGCTTTCTGATGCTGTATCCTGGCTAGTATGTAATCACTGATCTTACAAGAAGGGAGGAAACACATGAAAATAGTAATAATTGAAAAAAAAATCAAGGCTTTGGATATTAAGTGTACCATGTTATGTTTAATTGGAGCACTCTCTTTGGAATTTCTATTTAGATCAAACTTTTGCTAAAAGGTATTTTTACAACGTCTGTCAGGTCTCTCTGACATTTATAAGGCATCCCTGAAGAGCTCTGTCATAAGTATATCATAGAGTTTAGCTTCTGCTTTCCCTAGAAGACCAGGCTTATGTGTACACCCTGTAGGTATAGTCCAAAATTGAGATGATATTCAGACAAATTCTCATTGCCATCGTCCTTATAGACTATTGGGCTTCTGCTAACCAAAGAGTTTAGACGAAGTAATGGTCTGCAAATCTCTCATTGTTTTCCTGCACATTCAGCTTGCTTTTCTGAATTATTTTTTTTATTATTCAAAAAGGCTATTTATTCATATTGGACCAGTATAGAAAATTTCCATGACTGAGTATTCTGTTCATATGCATTCATTGTCGGTACAGCTGGAATAACTCCAGACAAAGGGATACGGTGGAGGAAGAGCTCTTGAAAACATGAAACTGACGTCGCCCACACTGAAGTATCCAGGTTAGATGTATCTTTGCAGATACCCACAGGACAACTAGGAGATACCTGCTAGGTTTCCTAAATCCTGTCTGGGCCCTTACTGTGTTGAATATAAATCCTGAGTGAGTTCTCTAGAGGAGTCTCTTCTGGTTATTCTGGAGTCCAACCCAGGAGACAAGGGAAAAAAAAGCCAAAGGATTTTGGGCTGCTTCAATTGTCTCAAGCCTGCCTGGCCTGCTGTCTGAGTAGCAGCAAGGGGGAAAATGAGATATATTGAGCATTTGTCTTGTAGCAGTTCCCAATAAACCACTCTGCCATCAACCTTGCTATGGCTTTGGTTCTTCAAGGCTGATGAGACAATGATTGGACTGTCATGAGAAGAGGGAATTTCAGGCTTCCTTCTTTGTAGTTCAGGAGAATCCCAGAAGTTTTTGCATGGTTGGGTGCATGTGATCTGCTTTATCAACTTACTTGCTACACTACCAACCATGTCCTTAAGTCTGTTATATGTATGTCCATGCAGAAGCTATTGCAATCTAATAGAAAAACCCCAAACCCACAAAAGACTCATATAATGCCTTATTTTACTTTCCAGCAGGCAAAAGGAACATCTGCCTTACTTTTGCCCTACTTTTTGTAAAGACAAGTTTCCTGCAAGCTTTGTTTAACACCAGCAATTCCATGTCTGACAGACATTTATGTAAATAAGACCCATTTGGGGCTCGCTGTCTAGAAGTTTCCACTGTGTTTTCATTAACAAATGCATTTGCAGTGGTCCTGCAAGTTTCCTCTGGAAAAGAACAGAAATTGGTAACTTGAAGAGAGGAAGTGAGAAAAGGTTACACTCGAACTATGTTGTGGTTGATTGCAGTGAGGTTTTTTTCCACTAGTGTGATAAAAGCAGACATCGGAGACCACACGGGGATGGCCTCTGCCTGTTTGCTTGACTTGAGGGCTGGTGGCAGTAGTGAGATCATCAGTGTTTCTTGCCTGACCAAAGTGCAGTTCCTGCACTCCCTGTAATTCTGCTCCTCATCTCTGGGTCACAAGCCTTGTCAAAAGGAGTGGGGAAGCAGATGGATTAGAAATTGGCATCACTTAAGAAGTCATTACCTGTGTCCTTGGAGAGCTATTGGCAACCCTGCCAGTTATCTGCTGTCCTCACCACTTTGGTATTTAGAGTTCAGCTGTAATTTGAAGCTCAGCATGCATATATGAATGTATGAGAACACATACAGAAATTCACATCACAGGCATGTTTCTCATATACCTCTCATATTTTGGTGACACTGTCATTCGACTTACAAAAGAGAAGGGCAGGAACAGCCCTTGCCAGTAGAAGCCAGATATTTTCCTAGTGGGAATGACTAACTAGAGGAGATTATTTTGTGAGCCATCTCTTCTCCTATTACAAGTTGTTAAGATCACTTCTTCCTCAAGGACTGTGCAAAACTGAGTGTCTTTGTTGAACAACTTGTTTGTGAATGCCATAATTGAGGTTAAACCTGTAACTGAAGTTTTTCTGTGATGAGCTGTTGCATATTGCACTCTTGGGATTAAAAGAACAACAGTTTAAATCCCTGGAATACCCTGGAGAGCATTGTCTATTGTGAACATCCCTCCATCTTCCCATCCAGTGGTTTCCAAAGACATTAGAAGAAAGGGATCACAACCTCTCTTCAGTTTCTTCTGCTAATAAAATCCTGTGATGGGTTAACCCTGGCTGAGCAAGAGATGCCCACCAAGCCACTTTGCCACCCTCCCCCTTTCCTCTCCCTCCTCTACAAAGCAAAAGGGGAAAGGAAAATAAGATGGAGACAAAACCCTTGTGGGTAAAAATAAAGGCAGTTTAATTAGGAAGCAAAGCCAAGCAATTCTGCGCACAGAAGCGAAGAGAAAAAAACCCAAAAGTTTATTCTCTACTTCCCACCCCCAGGCAATGTCTGGTCCCTTCCTGGGAAGCAGGGGTCCAAAACACGTAGTGGTTGCTCCAGAGGACCAAGGAGAGTAGCCCCCTCTCCCCCCCTACTTTGTACTAGCTTTATAGTTGAGCTGACATCATATGGTCTGGAATATCCCTTTGGTCAGTTCAGGTCAGCTGTCCTGGTTATGTTCCCCCCAAGCTCCTTACCACACATCCCATTGTGGGGGGAATGTTAGAAAGAGCCTTGGTGCTGTGTGAGCACTGCTCAGTGGTAGTCACAACATGGGTGTTATCAACACCCTTCTACTCCCAACACAAACACTCTGCACCACGAGGCTGCTATGGGAAAGTCAGCTCAGCCAGACCTGATACAAATCCCTAAAACTAATCTTCTCAGGCTTGAAAAAAAAGGCAAATATGTGACCACCACATGTTTAAGGGAGCAGACATTGCAGACATTATATTAATAACCTTTGGAAACTCAGACACATGGGAGTTTGCTATTAACTCCAAGAGGAGTAAGTACAAATTTCCTTTCTTTTCTCTGACATGGGAGTAAAGTCAGGATCTTATCAAAGAGGCAAGCATAGAGAAAAATGCATGCAAGAACTTGCATGAGAGTTTCTGCAAAGATAAAACTATTTATGGATCTTTTTCGGTTTTAAAAAATGGTGCTGAAAGGGTTTTCTCTACTTTCTTGCTTGGCTTTTACACCAAAATATATATTCCCTATACCATAATGTTATTGAAAACCATTGAATTTACTTGTAGGAAGCAAGACACTAAAAACGGGCACATGAGCTCCAATGCAATATTTAGTCAGAATGTTTACTCTTCATTGGTGTTTGTTTTTGCAAATAATTACTTAACTAGTGTGGCTCTTGGGAGAAAGAAGTGTTTTGTTAAAGAACCAGTGCTGCATTCAAGCACATACTGTTTTAAACCTGAAAAACATTCTCCAGAAAAAAAAATGGATGATAAAATTTAACACTGATATTTGTAAGGTAAAATGCAAGCAATTAAAAAATTCTTACCAAGAGCAAACAAATCTGTCCTCAGGCTTATTAATTTACCTATCCTAAGAAAGTAACAGCAACTCTAGACTGTTTAAAATGTCCTTTGCAGATGCACAGTGATATAATGGGAACCCTTGTCAAATGTAGCAATGCCTTCAAAACTGCTGGGTGAGATGAGGGGCCTAACTAGCTGTGAGGAGCAATCCTCTGCTGAACTTGCTGCTCGGATTCCTGGTTGTCTGTGTGAGATTTGCTCATTTTTCTGGTCTTTTCAGGAGTAACTCAGAGCCAAGGAGCCTGACAAACATCTTCATTTTCCAGGTCCATGCTGGAACAGATTGTCACCCTGAAGCCCCAACATCTGCTCTGCACAGAGGAACAGTTGTGGTGCTTGCTTGGTGCCAGAGCCTCTTAAAGGCACATTTCCCTGAGAAACGGTGGAGTTTCTCAGTCCAGAAAGTGCTCATGCAGTCTGCTGGAAACGTGTCTTTCACCACTGAATCATAATATAATTTTCGTTGGAAGGAGACTTTGGAGGGCATCTGGTCCACCTCTTCACTCAGAGCATGGACAATTTTGAACTTGGATCTACCCAAGAAGGGAAATCAACTGCTCTGGGGAGGAAAAAAACCTTAAATAGGAGAGCTGCACCTGCAATATTTTTTTTCTATATCTTACCTAATTCTCAGGGCCCAGAGCAGTTTGGCTGCTAGAGCATATCTCTTCCAACAAAACCCACTGCTAAGTTAATTACAAAGGTCTCCTGTTGCAACTCACTTTGCTAATCCTCAAACAATTTCAAATTTATTATCTTGGGTAAGAACAGAAAAAGAAGTCCAGATATAATGGAGGCTTCATTACAAACTGAAGGCATGCAATGGCAGTCATGCTGATATGTGATATGTTACCTATTTTACCTTAAATAATAATACTATTTTACACTGTGTGCTAAAACTTTGAACACAAAAAAAACCCAGGTAATTGCAAAGTAATATATCCAAATAACAGAGCGGATTGCAAGGCTACTAAAACTGACTCTTCCTAACATTCAGATTATGTCCTGGGAAAAAAATGGTTTCTGTCTTCCTTTAACTGAAAACGTCCATATAAAACACACTACAGCCTGAAACATCAGGTTACTAATGATTGCCACAGGAGGATTTACGCACATGATTGCCTCCTTTAATTTAATTTTGGTGGAGAAAGAAAGAACGCGATGCAGATGCCGCCCGACGGGATAGGCAGGGACCCATCTTCCAGTGGAAAGCGTCCGACTGAGGCGTTCGCTCACTCTGTGGGGGCGACCGAACGGCGCACGCAGGAACCGGAGCCACAGCA
>NW_008629350.1:0-6268 GCF_000691845.1 Merops nubicus
TATGATTCTATGATTCTATCATTCTATCTTGAGCATACTAAACCAAATATTCAGACTTTCTGTTCTTTCAGCCATACTATGAAAAATGGATCCATATATGTGGTCACCTAGGCAGAATTTTTGGTCTAAGTAGTGGCAAAGAAAAAAGATAAGCATTTAGAAATATATATAAACTGAATTATTCCTTCATTTTAAGGATCAACATAAAATCATGTCACCATAAGATGTATTCTACTGGCAGTAGAGGGTTTGAAGTAAAAAGAACACACAGTACTGTATTAAAAAAGAAGCACTAATTATTTGAAAGACAAGTTTGTTTTTATTACGAAGCAAAGATGGGGCTGTAGGAATCACAGATGAACAAAATTAGTTATTTTACAGTTATAGCAACATACCCCATAGGCATAAAGTTCTGCTTTTGTCTTGTTCCCTGCCCTGCTGCATAATGAGCAATAGTGTATACTTTCACATAAGTATTTTCTTGATAGAACTGTAGCCTCTAGAAAAGAAAATACTTATAGAAAACTCTTCGCAGAACAGTTTTCTTTTGAAATCTGTTTTTACCCAAAAGCAATGGGATTGAGAACTTGGTGTTTTATATAGCGTTATTCAAAGTGCTATTAACATGAACAATTTCATTTACACAGAAAATCAGAAATTTAAGAATAACATATATTTGCTTCCAGGAAACATGCAAAATAAATGGATAGAACAATAATATGGTGATGATAATATGTGCAAAATACATCATCTTCAGAGTTTCGCACCAATCTTGGCAAAGATGGCATAAGATATATAATTACAATATAAATAATTTTTTTAAAATAAATTACATTTTAATTAGATATCTATTAGAATTTCTATAAAGCATACTCCTATGTCTACACTCTGAACCTGTACATTTAGCCCCTGTTTTTAAGATCAAGTTTGCATACTGCTTACATGTTTGATAGGGAATTCAAATCTCTGAGTGACCTGATTCAAAATTGCTCCAGGTTTTCCAGTCAGCATGAATATGCTTAGTGTCAAGCTTTTGCTTATGTTTCTTAGTCAATGAGACCTGCTCCACTGGAATGTATGAAGAGTTCAGGTCTTAGTAAAGGTGAGCTGCAGCTAGCTAATGGTGAATGAATATAGTTCAAAAGAAAAAAGTCTTCAGATTTGTCAGTTTAAAACCTTCTCCATCTTTCAGTCTAAATAATTTCCCAGATAAATAAATGTAATGATTTAAAGGTGTAAAACCTTTCCTACACTTTTCAATAAACTATTTTTAATTGGTCTGAATGCTTCCATTAAAGTAAACCTAAATCTATCAGTTTAGCTAACAAGACCTGAAGCACAGCTATTTTGACATTCCAGCATTGATAGATGACTTAAAATAAAAATGTATATTTATAGTCTGAAGTTTGGAGATATTAAATCAAATATTCATACTTTATCTTTTTAAACACCATTTTGACTTGGAATGGATGCTTCATTCAGCAAGTTTTAGGTCAACAGCTGTACAGAAGCCAAGATAAATCAATAATAATGAAAAGTAGTTCATGTTTACAAATGCTTTATATTAATAGTGGTGCTGATATATATATATATTTTATATATATATATACATATAAAATCAAACTCTGGATAGTCAAGAAACAATTTAAGTGTCAAGAAAAAAAAAAAAGGTGAAGAAAATAACTACATATTTGCAAAAAAAGTCCCTGGAATTTCCATCGATATAACTGGTTAGGAAGCATATAAATAAAACAACAGGTACCTCAAGCATGAATTAAATCATGAGAAAAGAAAAAGAAAACTAAATGGAAATAAATCAAGCATATTACTGGAAGGAAAAACAACAGATGGCAAAAGAATTCAAAATAGGTACAGGACACAAGCCAGCAAAAGCAAAGTTCAGTAGCAGTAATCTGCATATCCAAAAGGAAATAAAGAATACTAATATTAACAGTACTTGTAGATGCAGCGGATTTGGGGAGGAAGATAATAATATATAAAAGTGAGATAATTTCTAATCAGAAGCAGGCAGCTTTTGTTTTTGATTCTGGTATTAGCAACATGTTGGAATGTCCCATAAACCATATGTATCCAAAAACCATCAAAAATTAAAGACTGACTGACCCTATATGGTGGGTTAATGCTGGCTGGATGCCAGGTGCCCTCCAAAGTCACACTGTCATTTCCCCTCCCCAGCTAGACAGGGGACAGTATATGTAACGAAAGACTCGTGGGTCAAGATAAGGACAGGGAGTGATCTCTCACCAATTACTGTCACAGGCAAAACAGGGAAATTAGTTTATTACCAATGAAATCAGAGTAGGATGATAAGAAATAAAACCAAATCATAAATCACCTTGCCCCTACCCCTCTCTTCTTCCTGGGCTTAACTTAACTCCTGATTTCTCTATCTCCTCCCACTGCAGTGACATAGAGGGACAGGGAATGGCGATTTTAGTCAGTTTGTCACATCTTGTTTCTTCCACTCCTTCCTCAGGGGGAGGACTTCTTACATTCTTCCCTGGACTCTCTCCAGTGTAGAGTCCTTTCTACGTGAGACAGTTCTCCATTAACTTCACCAAAATTAATCCTTCCACAGGCTACAGTTCTTCACAAACTGCACCAATGGGGGTCCTTTGCAAAGGGTGTAGTCCATGAACACACTGCTTCAGCATGGGTCCCCCACGAAGTTACAAGTTCTTCCAGAAAACCTGCTCCAGCATGGGCTCCTCTCTCTCCATGTGTCTACAGGTCCTTCTAGGAAACTGCTTCAGGACAGGCTTCCACAGGGTCACAGTCTCCTTTGGGCATCCACTTTCTCCAGTGTGGGGTCCTTCACGGGCTGCAGGTGGATATCTGCTCCACCTAGACCTCCACAGGTTTCAGGGAGACAGCTGGCCTTGCCACAGTTTTCATCATGGGCTGCAGGGGAACATCTGTTCTGCCTGGAACACCTCCTCCCCCTCCTTCTCCACTGAATTTGATGTTGGCAGTTATTTATCTCACATGTTATCACTCCTTTTTCTGGCTGCAGTTACTGTTGTGCAGGCTTTTCCCCCCCCCTTCTTAAATGTGTTATCACAGAGGTGTTGCCACCATCGCTGATGGGCTTGGGCTTGGCCAGCAGCATGTCTTGGAGACAGCTGGCATTGGCTCTACTGGACAATTTTTGGTAAAAATATGAGGTTTTAGTTTCAACAAGGTCATGCTGACTGTATTCATTGTGAACCCTGATCTCCAGGAAGCTGCAAGCATTTATTTTTCACATTGCTACTAACAGTTTTAAATTTTGGAAGAGATGTTTTTCTTAATGGGAAATGAAAGAATGTTCTCCCATTCTAACCCTGAGGTTAATAGTATGAGCAAAGAAACACACATACACCCACTCTCTGATTTCCTTTACATGGGACTTTGTCTACTGATCTGTAATTATAGTCCTTTTAAGGTTGTGATTGACTACTTAGCATGAATTTAAAGAAAATGCATTGCAATGGAGAATAACAGGTCAGTAAATTGAAATAGCATATCAAAATATTTTAAGAGAGAATAAACATAAAAGTTAACTTCATTAATAGCTATAAAAATGAATTTTTACACAAAGAACTTAGCTTACCCTATATGATGAAAATTCTCCTAAGTAAAGACTGCTGATGCTTTGTAATTGCATGAGTGGCATGTGGTGCAGCAGTAATTCAAAGTGTAATTCTTGCCAGCAGTATTTAATTCTTGACACAACATTTATAACATCAGAGAACATAAACAAACAAACAAACAAACAAAAAACTTAGATAGTTTCTATTGTTATTGTGACTAATCATCCATGATATATAAAGAGAAGATCTTTGAACAATGAGAGATTTAAAGAGTACTTATACACCTTTAATCAAAAAGATTATACAGAAGCGTTCATAGAATGGTGGTTGTTTCACTCCGGAGAATTCATGACATTGGGATATTTTTACAGCTCTGAAACATTCTGTCACCTTGTATTTTGTGGTATTCAGGAAGACGTTAAAGACTAGTGCTATGTTAGCAAAATCTCAGAAGAAGATTTGTTTCCCATTAGAAGAGCATATCTTTACTGTAGTATCACAGCACTTTTATTTGTTGATTCGGAAAGAAATATTTATTTAATCATTTCTTTTTAATAAAAACCAACCTGAACTAACGGCTATGAAAGCCACATATACACATGCAGACACTAATGTGGTGGATGTTCAAAAAAAGTATAAACATTAATTATAGGCCTACAACTTTTATGAATGTCAAAATACAGAGAAAGTGGTGAACTCAGATTATGTACTGTATATATGATCTTGGAGCAAAGATATGGCAAAATGAATTATTAGACCTTTGTTTCTCCTTCACAAGATGGTACAACTCTGAGATGACTACAGCGTGACAGCACCATCTTCTTCCTTTGGGCTCCAAACAGACTGGAATTTGTAGCCTACATAGTATGGTTCCTCATGAAAGTCACGATGTATTCTACAATTGCAGGTAGATGTTGTAAAGGACTTTTAATTTGTATTTCCATATTTTTTTTTTTTCCTTTTAGAGAAAATGAGGGTTTTAATAATTTGAAAATCTCTAAAATGTTCAAGTTTTGTCTCTTAATCAATTTTCAACATAATAATACAGAAAAAAAATAGCCACTAGGATGAGTAAAATAGTATTTTCATTCCTGCCCAGACTAATATGAAAAATAATCACATTTTTAATGAACAGTTTCAGTTCAGTACTGACCTGCATTTGTCTACACTCAATGTCATTTTACCAGCATTACAGTTTTGATTATATTGTACCATTTATTCTACCCTTTCCATCAGAAATCCAAGTTAACTTATTATGAAGCATTATAGCATTTTCTCTGCACAAAATATTATGTATCTCTGGAGTCACATAACTGTAGAAATTGTGGAAGATAACATATGTCTGGGAGTTTCTCATATGTAAAAGAATGATACTTTGAGAAAGCCAAAATAGAATATCAAACATCTCCAAACAAATACAATTAACAGTGAGGGAAAAAAATAACTTACTTGAATTTTTCTGCAGCATTTTACATCTCATTGCACAGATAAGCTTTTCCACTGAATTTCTATTTCTTTATTTTACACATTTTTGATTAAAAATATAAAAATATCATAAAGATGTACTAATTTAAACAAACAATAAAAATTGTTTTGAAATAAAGATAGAGTTATATTTTAAAAATTAGGTTACTTTTTTCTCCTTTTGCAATAAACCCAAAGTTCAGCTACCTATTACCTAATATAAGAATTTTCAGCTTTAATTTTCAGCTTATTACAAATTAAGTAGCCTTTTTTGCAGCCTCTGTCACGATTTCATTGCAATTCCAGAAGTGAATCAGTTTAAAGGAAGCAGACATAACCTAATGCCAAACAGGGAAAAAAATAGCATCTTTATAAGGTAAGTTTACCTCATACCACAGTTATTGTGCTGATGCAACTATTTGTATTAAAAATACCTTAAAAACATAAACAAACAAAAGAGAATGACATAGAACGTAACTGTAGATGAACCATAAAATAAACAACATTTACATACTGATCAGAGATAGAATTAAAATAGTTATTTTAGGCATTAGAAATGTGAAATTTATATTTCTATTACAGAGTAAAACAAATTATTGTTGAACTTAAGAATTTATATTTTTAGAGTGAGCAGTAGTCAATGTGTTGGCTAAAAGAAGCCAGTGTTATAGAGAGACAATGCTTTTTCAACAGATAGTAATTACATAATTAACAATGGGAAGGTTAAAATAGCACTACAGAATGATTATAAATAATGTTGAACTCCAATATAAAATATAATTTCTCTTCATAACACAAGACTAAACCAGAGTGACATCAACTAGGACACCAGCAAGGCACCTCCACGGGATCGCTGTGTTCCATCATCCATTCTGACACTATCAGTTTCAGTCAGTTTGTTGTTCGCTTTAAAAAAGATCAAAACCAAATAACAATCATGAACTTCTTAAACTCAAATTTTCTATCACAAGAAACAAAATAACTTTTTCATTTTTCTGTTATTTTTGATTGGTCTTTTTC
Organism: Merops nubicus; assembly: GCF_000691845.1. NCBI lineage: Eukaryota > Metazoa > Chordata > Aves > Coraciiformes > Meropidae > Merops > Merops nubicus. The sequence continues at coordinate 6,078 of NW_008629350.1, forward strand.
ATTGTTATTAGCAATCATATATGGAATAGATCACACCTTTTCTTATTTATTTTAGTAAGACACTTTGATAGTGTCATCAGTTATATCTAAGGATGAACATAGCTCATTTCTCACAAGGCTTTTCCAATCATTGCCGTTTTTAATAGTAGTATTTTTGGTTTATTTGTGAACTGGTTTAGCAAATCTCTTTC
>NW_008629350.1:6299-9293 GCF_000691845.1 Merops nubicus
ATATGCATTTTTCTTCCTTAGCTTTTCATTAGGGACTCAACTGAATGTCAAGATAGAAAAGAAAAAGAAAACAATGGCATATGGTCTGCTTCTTTACAGATTAGATATGAAATAGAGACAGCATTCAAATGCCTCTGTAACAGAGAAGGTAGAAAAGGTAAATATTTATTAAAGTGTCCTGCCCTTCCTCTTTGTCATACATCTATTTATATAGAAAAGAGTAGTTACTGTGACAGCAACATTATAAAATCTGTAGTTCTCTAGAACCTCCAGTTACTTCTTTTTGTAAGATTATTTGTAAATTGCTTTGAAATGTGAACAAATAAGCCACCTTTTTGTTTATTTGTAGTTAAATATGCTTGAGCTGGAATTTGCTTTTTTCTTTTTCGACTTACATTTCCCAAATGTATATTTTCAGTGTTTTTGTAGAGGAAATCCTCTTTTCTATGCCTCTACATTTAGCTTTACAGGGAATATTTCTTTGGTGTTCATTTCAGAACATATCTTTATTCTGCTCTTATTTATCATATTATATACAATTTGAAAACTATTTTCATTCAGTATCTTTTTTCTGTTCTGAAAACTCAGCCCAGACACATGAATTCCCTGTCTTCTCATTGCAGTAGTTTGTATTTATCTTTCTTCCCTTTGCATCAACTAACACATGGTTTGAATGCTTTCTGCCCAAGCTCTCCTTCTATTGCTAGTTAGTATACAAAGGTTTCATAATGCTTCTCAAGGGCAAAAAGTCTGACTCTTTTACATTGAGAAAGTCAAAGCCAGATACAGCTCCTGTTGGAGATGCCCAATCCATCAAGCATCAAATCTGAACCAAATACAGCAAAAGTCTTTCTTTAACTTATCACAGTAAAAAAGTGGCAAGAGATAGTCATGTTTACATAAAACTTCACTCATTGTGACATCGGGAATAACAACACAAAGCAGTTCATCAGTGCTGGAGGGTGTGTCCACTTCCACACCATGAACTAACTATGATGTCTTTTAATTAGACCAAGATATAGACAAGGACTTAATGTTTCATGCAAACAGTTGTCTGGAAATAATCACAGATATTGATTAACTGTGTTAGAACACCGCACTTTTATCTCAATGGTTTTAAAAAGAAATTTCTCAATCATTGGCCTGTTTCACTATGACATAATATTTGAAATATTAGAGATAGCACTAATTCTTCTTCACAATACAGGAATACCCAAGACCCTTCTTTCTCCTCTGAAGCTGGAAAAAAGCATCATAGAGTTCACCTAGAACAGTGTAAGCAGGACAATACAGGAACAACATAGGGGATTTTGTCTTATTTTGTTTCTCAGGAAATCATTATAATAAACCAAAGACGGAACATGAGCTGTAAAAAATAAAATAAAATAAAATTAAATAAAATTAAATTAAAATAAATTTCCCTTATTTCAGATCATTTTGGACCAAGGACACTAATTTACACAGTTTTTTGTTTAGATCAACTGGGATATGTACTGTTTCTAAGTCCATCAGAAAGGACCCGTGGCTACTTAAAGAAATATAACTTGACTTGTCACATCACCTGGCAGACTTTGCTGCTGTTGTTAGCTAGATTTCACAAAGCTGCTGGAGTGCTGACACAAACCTACAGCTAATGAAAACTAGCTCAACGTGAAGGCCCTGAGGCACCAAACTAGCAAGTTCAATTTTCAGAGTAGTCATTACAATGCTTTGTCTTGCTCATGGAAAGCCTTACTCAGCATCTGCTCCTACCCAGAAAAGACAGACAAGTTGAAGGTATTGATCAATGATACAAATTTTTATCACATACACAGAAATAACTAAAGCTATCTTGTGGCCTATAATTGCATTTGTAACACTCTTAGGGAATTTCAGAAATGAGTCTTATATTCTTGTCCTTAATTTGAAGACCTCAGCACAGTGCTTTCATCACTAACGATAAACATCCTTATTTTCGTGAGAAAACAACCTACCTAAAATATTATCTGATTTTGGTGTATGTTTCAAGGGAAAGGTTTAAATTCAAAAATCTAAAGAGAAAAAACACATTAGATTATGCTTTTAAACACAATAAATCTTAAGGCTCCCCCTTGCCTCATGTCACTCTCCAGGGAGGAATGTGTTGGTTTGTACTACTGCCCTAGCAAATAGTCAAAGTGCAAGTCTGCAACACGATCTTATATTTTGGGTTTTTTTTAAAGTTGTCCTGTTGTCCTGTCACAGATGACTCTATAAGAGAGATGGTAGAATAGACAGAAGGGCATTGTAAATGTATAGAGTTAGAAAATTTAGGATGCTTTTCTCAGAACTTTCAAAATTGTTAGGGTTGTTACTTATATTTACATATAAAGAGATTCATATCTGTAATTCTAAATGTTTTTATAGATGTGGAACACAGAGGTGTTTCCTTCCAGGCATAGAGAACACCCAATATTAAATCCTACAAATTCAATTATATGATAATATACCAGGTCAAAGTTAGATACAGCCTCTGAATCTAATAGTTCATGATTTGTTCCAAGTTGAAAGTCTGCTTAAAAAGGAAATCAGACTAATTCAAAGCAAGGAAACAAACTTGTAATTTTCTTAGTAAACAAATATTTTCACAAAATACTTTTAGGAGTAAATGTGCCGTTTTCTGAAAAGAAATAGATAAACAAAAAAGTGCTTTTGAAAGCTTGCTAGCAAACGACATGGTCTGAACATCAAAAATATAATATTAAGGTTTGATTAAAAAATAAAAAAAAGTTTAGAAATGTAGCAAGGTGGTCATACTGGGCTAGCAGGAGTAGGGAGGTGATTGTGCCCCTGTTCTCAGAACTCGCTGAGACTGCACCTTGAGTTCTGTGCCCAATTTTGGGCACCACAGGATAAGAAGGACATTGAGGTGCTGGAGCGGGTCCAGGGAAGGGCAACGAGGCTGGTAAGAGGGCTGGAAAACATGGCTTATGAGGACTGGCTGGGGGAACTCTCACCTCTGTGCCTGGTAAGGTC
>NW_008629351.1:0-2765 GCF_000691845.1 Merops nubicus
GTGCACATTTTGGTTCATCTTTCTAGAGAGAATATTCTTAAAGTTAAGACATTATATTTCTGACTGACATTCAAACTTGTAATTTAATTTTGTCAGGAAGATTGCTGAATAACTTTGGTTACAATAACTCTGCATTTTAGGTAGCTGCTGCTGTCTGTTTTGTGGGTGCATCTATGACACTAACCTTCTATTTCTTATCAAGGACCCATTTATCTTAATGACTTCATCTTTCTTGGACTACCTCTGGTGGTTCAGCCCCAGGCGGGATCCGGGCACCCCGGGGCTGCTCGCTCACCCCCCACCCCCCGCAAGGAGATGCAAAAAGGGAGAAAAATACAAAGCCTCGTTGAGATAAGGAGAATTTACTACAAGAAAGCAGAAGGAACAGCAAACAACAGCAGTAACAACCGGTATAACAACAGATAACAAATTGTACAAAGGAAACAGATCCCCACACGGGCTCCGGACAGCACAAACAACCCTGTCCCCGGAACCCCCCGGCCCCAGAACTCCTCGGCAAGGGCACCGCTCAGCCCCGGCCCTGCTGCCCGGGCCCAGGGTCAGCGCAGCACCGAATAACCCCCGGCTGGGCCGGCTCCTGACCGGCTGCAGCTCCCACCTGGCACAGGGGAAAAACAACTCTGTCCTAGCCCAGCCAAGACGCTTCCTGACAGATTGTCTCGGAATAATTGATATACATTCAAAAAATATTATGACACATCTCCTCATTTTATTTTTTTTCAGCTTTGAATCAGTTAACAGTCCTCTCTAGTTCAAAGTGCATCTCTCTGGGACAGGAATCAAGTAGACTGTAGGCTCTCTGTGACGTATGGAAATAGACTCTATAATCTGAAAGTTATAAAGTAGGTATGTTTATTGCGCGCAGATGCACAGGGGATCGCTCCACCACAAGCGTGCATACCCGAGGAGGGAAGTCCTCCTACATTTATGCAATGAAACAATACATATTCATTTGACGCCTATACATATTCATTACCTAACCCCACCTATTCTTGCTTCATATGTTAATTAGTTTATCAGGCCTTCACGCTTGCGCAGTTCCTCCTGGTAATTGTGGGCCGGGGTCTTCGAAACGCGGGTGGTGGTCCCTTGGAGGAAGGCCATATGTCTTCCTCATGATGTACCCTTCACCTCTTGTCTGGAATGTGGTGATTTGGCAAGTTTATAGCTTTGGGTCTGGTCAGCTCTTGTCCTTGTTAACCATCTGTTTCCCTTCAGCAAGGAGGTTTATCAATACCTTTGTGACAGATGCCATCCTGTTTTTGCTTTCTTCAGATAAAGCTGGAATGTTTTTCCGTTGTTTGTGAATAAGTTCTGTTATCATTAGAAAACAAGTCTTTCCATCTGTTAGCCATTTCTTTTTCTCTCAAGGTATATGGTCCTGTAACATGCATTCTAAAATTCTTAATATGTATAGCTAATCATTCTCTATCTATCACTATTCTTACCCCATATCATCTGCATGCAGAGAATTAACATCCTAAAAACATCTACTGTTTAGATTGCTGTCTGATTATCTATCACTTGTGAATTTCGAATATTGGTAGGTTTAAATGCTGGCAATTCTTGAAGTAAACAGGTTATCTCACAAATAAGAATTATTGTTTCAGGCTCTGTAAATTTTAGTGTATTTTCTCTGAAGTCAGAACAAATTAGTTACCTGTATTTTCACAGAATGAAGCAGAAAGCAAAAGATAACACTGGTTTTGTACCACCTTTGCCTTTTCCTCCACACCTCAGCCGGAATATGGGTAGGTTTAGATGAGCAATTCCTTTCTGTCTAATAATTAAAGCAGAAACTACAGAGTGATTTTTGTTATGTTTTTATAACCTTTAGCCATTCCTCCTCTTCCTTAGCCTACTCGGATGTTTGAATGTGAATGAGCTGTTTAAGTGTGAATGGAAGCCTCTCAAGGGTTAAAATGTGAGACAGGTGCTTGAATCACTTACAGGGCTTAGCGCTGTGTTCCTGCTACATCAGATTTTTTAAAAGAAAATTTCTAACAAAGCTACATGTTCCACACTACTAACAGCAACCTCCTGCAGTGTGTTTGCATCCAAGGTGTGAAGTAAAAAAAAAAGATCTCTCTGAAAAATGAAATAATTAGATGAGTGGTATAAAGATGACAACTAGCCTCTAAACTTAACTGCAGGTGGAAGCTCTTTACTCAAAACTTAATGCATAATAGAATTTTCCATTCCATTTGGTGCTCAGTCTTTTTGCCTGAGCTCACTAAACTTTTGTTCAAGGACTGCTCACACTTAATTATACGGCTTCATGTCTCTGATATGCACATCACGTAGTAGACCTGCTGTGGGTTTTAATGTCAGTGGAAAGATTAATTGATTTTATAGTCTCCATAAAACAGACAGTTCCATATTTATCAGAAGATGAATAAAACAATTGTCAAAACTCCCTATTGACTTCCTGCTTCCTTTTTGCATAAGATATATCTCACCTCTTCAGACTACTTTGATTAATGTATCTTTCTTTCCCTTTCTTGGTTCTTATAATCTACTTTCGCTAAGTGATTTGTCGTATAAGTGACCAAATATAGAGACATTTATTTGTATAAAGAGGTTCTTTCCTCTAAACCAAGTTTTTATAGTACTTCATTAGATTAACTCCCTGGAAGTATGGTTTTAACAACATTTTTCTTAAAGTTGATGAAAAATACACTATTTCCAGTGAAAAGGAGAAAAAAAAAAAAGCCACACTTCTGTTGTGGTGAGCAGAGCCCGCC
>NW_008629352.1:0-441 GCF_000691845.1 Merops nubicus
TCCTCCAAACAGAGCTGCTGCCCAGGCCGTGGAGTCTCTGCGTGTCTCTTCAACAGCCAAAGGTGACCCGCTGGCTCTCACTGGGAAGCACCATCTGCTGTCACAACAGTTTGGGAAGCCCTAAAACGTCGTCTGCGAACTGTGGTCCGTGGACCACCAGTAACCTGTGGAGCGTTGGCCGGTGGGCTGTGCAGCACTAGCTGCTCACGTGATGCTGTCTCTTCCTTTCCAGCTGCTAAATCACTTCTTTTTTTAAAAAAAAAAACAAGAAAAAAAAAACAAAAACATAAAAAACAAGGGGAAAAAAAGAAGCTACGAATCCATGAAATACTTTCCTAACCTTACTTTGACATGTAAACAATTGCTGTACTTGTGTAAGGACGTTATCTGATCACCCAGGGGAAGGGAGGAGGGTGCCTGGTTATGGCTGGGGGGGGGGGG
>NW_008629352.1:616-8611 GCF_000691845.1 Merops nubicus
CACCCTTCATGTATGTATCTGCTTGTACAACACCCAGTGATGCCTCAGCCGCTTCCCCTCCCGCCCTTGCAGTTTGGGGATGGGTGAGGGGTGCTCTGGAGATCCCCAAAAGGCTGGTCCACACGGGACCCCCACCCAGCAGGTCCTGAGGTGAGGGTGTGAAACCTCTGCAGAAGGTCGTGCGGGTGCCGCTCGTGCCAGAGTCACGTTTTGGGTTAGAAGGTGAGCAGGTAGGTGGTGGTTTGGAGCCGTTCAATAGTGGAATGAAATGGATGTGAGTTCAGAAATGAGGCCAAATATTTGCCAGGTTGGTGTGTGCACCCCGTGAGTTTCCTCTGTGAGGAGGGGCAGGGCCAGGCCCTGCTGGGAACACGAGGGCTGTGGGGGATCCATCGCCTTGAATTGTGAGGGAAGAAAGTGCTGCAGAGCCTCTGAGCAGCCCCGTGAATCCACCTCTGTCAGGGCAGGGAAGTGTGGTGGGGACCTGGAATCTTTTGGCTGAAAGGTTGGAAAGCCACTGGCTGAAGGGAATGGGAACAGTCGTGTGGTAGAGGAGAGATAAGAAAGTCTTTCCCCCACCTCATTAAATGTAATTAACTTGCCCTCTTAGTGTCCTGCAGATGCCAGGAAGTGAGTTTTCAGAGGTTTTAAGGGTTTGGGGTTTTTTTTTTTCAGGATTACCCAAAGGCTCTGAAAAGGTGGATCTGCAGCATGGCAAGCTTTGCATTTTCTGAAGCACGGCCAGTCCAGCTGCCTGTGGAGCACCGGGTAGTTCACATACAAGCCCCTGAGGTCTCCAGCTGGGGGTGTGTTACCCTGAGATTCAGCTTCCTACAAAGGCCACTGCAAAGAGCATTTCCAACACCAGTTTTGGACCAGAACTGCTTCCTCTCCTCCCCTCGTGCCATTTCCCCCATGCCGCTGGCTTACCTGCACCCATACCATCCTGTGGTGGCTGTTGAGTCTCCTAGATCAGCACCAAGTTTGCAGGCTGCTGGGGCTCCTCAGGATGTGGCCTGTGGTCCTGGAAGATCTTTTCAACACATCCTTCTCCTGAAGGGTAGTAAAATGCAAAGCAACTAAAGAGTTCTATGAAACAGAAAAGGGGATAATTAATTAAAAGAGATTCTGGTGGACACGTGAGTTGTGTGGGAGCCTCATTTTATGTAGTGAGGAGAGGTGAGCTGTGGTTACTCCTGCCTAACATCATGGCAAAGCCTAAGCAGGGAGGGCAGCAAATTTCCACCAGGAATATGAAGGTTTGAGGTGTGTTTGTTTTTTTGTCCTCCCAGTCCTGGTCCTATAAGCATTTAAACATCCTCTGGGCAGGCTTGTGAACAAGGCAGGGAAGAGCTGCCTTAGAAGCCATTTCCCTGCCTGGGAGCCCTTGTGCTGAGGCTGTGAGTGTTGTCACAGAGGAGCAGACGTGTCACTTACATCCCCATTTCTCTTTATTGCTGAAAATGTCCCCAGACCTGGAGCAGTCAAACAGCACATCTCCAGGCCGAGTGTCTGCTGAAGGCTGGTTTCTGTCTAGGAAAGTGTTTTCAGAAGCAGATCTGTGAATGAGGGCAGGGAACACACTGACACCAGGAGTTGTGCTTTGCTTGTGGTAACTTTTTCAGGTTTTAACCTTATTTTCTCATGAAGCCTCAGGCCCAGGAGCAGACCTTGGTGAGTGGAGCAATCTTTTGCTCGGGATCAGCCCTCCACGGTGCAGGAGCTGGCAGCCAAAGAGGCCATGTGGCAGCAGAGGCTCAGGAGAAGGGATTGCTCTGCAGAGATGTTTTTTAGTGTGCACAAGGTGGGTTTGAGCCAGTGGCAACTTGGAGTGGTCAGTGTTGCTGTGTTCCTGCGACCCACAGAGCTTTTGGTGCCAACTGTTTTTCTCTGATAAAGGCCAAATGGGGCCTCAAAAGTCCTGTTAACAACCTGAGCATCCTGAAAATGTTTAGAGCCAATTGCAGATGTCAGCATCTCGTTGCCAAAAGGGTGGCTCTGATCATCCCTGCTGCATTTCATCCCAGCGTGAGTCATTTTTACAGATGAAGGACCTGAAGCTGGTTGTCCTGGCAGGAGGATTTGCTGTGGAGCAGAGAAGCTGTTACAGCCGTGCCCCTGCTGCTGCTCACTTGGTTTCACCAATGCAAGAGGATTTAGCTCTGAGAGCAGTAAGCTCAAAATCAGAACACCCCTCCAATGCTTTTATGTCTTTAGATCCCACACCTCGAGGCACTGAACTGTCCTGAGGCCAGCTGGCTGTTGGCTGCAGGTCGGTACGTGGTGGCAGGAGCTGGGTCAGGGCTGCTGTGTGCTGCATGAGGAGGGAGCCATGAGATGTTTGGGCTGGCAGGTGCCCTGAGCTGCTGCTTTACACAGCTGGTCAGGCAGGGAGAGCTTGGCCTTTCTGCTCTTTGGAAGACATTGGCCCTCTGCTGCTACCTGATCCCAGGCCACCTGAGCAGCATCTCCAGCCAAGCAGCATCAGCAGGAGCTCCTCTCACACCACTTTCTGTTCATGAGGTGCCAGCCTGGAGACTCACACGAGATGCTGCACGCTGATAGAAACTCCCAAGCAATGGTTTGGAGTGGCCTGGGGGCCACGTGCAACCTGCAACACCCCCGGGATGGAGCCTGGGATGAGGAGGCTGCAGCCCAGGGGGTCCTGCTTGGCCACCCATGTCCCAGCCCGGCTCTGTGGGTGGATAACCAGCAAGGAGCTGCTGCAGGAAAACCACAGTGATGGGCAAGCAACCACAGCACGAGATGGATCAACCCACCCGGCTGCCAGCAGCATGACTGAATCCCTGCCAGCATCTGAGGAAACTCAACCCCAAGTCGTCTACCCTGGTGTTTTCCAAGGGGCTCCACTGGCCACCCACAGGTAACCATCACTGGTCTGTGGTCTGCCGAAATAACTCCTGCTGATTGAAATGCTGCAAGAGGGATGCCTGGCTGTGATCTGTGGAAAACTTTGGTCATGTGGTACCGGTTTCTCTTCCTCCTTTCCAGCTGCTGAATTGTGCTGAAACGGCAACAGAAACAAACGCAGCTCCTGCTCCATTCAGTGCTTTCCAAAGGGGAATTTGTCCAAGGGTGCAGTTGCTGTCCCAGCTGCAGGGATGGTTGTGCTCTGGCTGCAAATGGGAAGGGGCAGAGGGGGTGTGGGGAAGGCAATCGCTGCTGTCAGTCAGGGCATCTTCATACTGCTGAGCGAGCAGAGAGAAGGGTGACCTGGCTCTCCCCTGCTACCTTGTCCCATGGCAGGGTGGAAACTTGGTCATTTCAGTGTTGCAGAATAAGCTGTTCTCAAAAAAACGCCTGGTGTAAGAGCTCTGTGCCACTAGAGATGGCCTAAAGTGAATCGTGGGTCAGTCCTGGCTGCCTCCTGTGTCTGTGAGTGCTGGGGAGTGGTGTGCTCCCCCAGAACTGCTGGTCTGGGGAGGGGTGTGCTCCCCCAAAACTGCCAGCCTGGGGAGTGGTGTGCTCCCCCAAAACTGCCGGCCTGGAGAATGGTGTGTTCCCCCAAACCTGCCAGCCTGGGGAGGGGTGTGCTCCCCCAAAGCTGCCGGCCTGGCCCCGCAGGGTCACACCACCACGGCAGGAGTTGATGGTGATGTGCTCCTGCTGCACAGCCCTGCTTTGGGGGTGTTCACACGCAGAGCTCAGCCAACATGAGGAATGTCACACACCTCCCCTGCAGAACAGGAGCCGAGGAGTTCACAGGCCCTCCATGGAAACACGTCCGCCTCTTCACGCCTCCTCCAGCGTCACGAGGTGGAGACTTGGAGCCAGAGCTGTGGCAGACACACCTCGCAGAGAAACCCATCACCAGGACTCCCCACAGGCAACCCAGTGCTAGAAGTGATTGCTCCAAGCAATCGCCAGGAACACGCTGGATTCCTGCTCAGCCCAGAGGTTTTCCACTGCCCAGCAGGGCACTGGAGGCCAGAGTCCAGCCAGTTCAGTCCAGCACCCACCACATCCAAAATGAGCCTTTTGTGGCCACGAAAGCATCGCAGCTGGGAGGTGTCCCTGACCCCAACTTATCACCTGCCCAGGGAGTGGCCACTGCGTGCTCCGTGCTGAGCCTGCTGCTTTCTGGTTTTCAGCTGAAACGGTGTTTGGCTCAGAAAGTGAAAGAATTTAGCAGATTTTCACTGCCAGATGTTCACCAGGGGAAGATGGTGAGGTGTGTTGTCCACCAGCTCAGCGTTTCACCCTGGGACATCAGCTTCTCCTTGCTTAAGGAGCTGACACCTCCACTTGCCTGCTTTGGGCCAAATCAATCACTACTGGAATTCCAAAAGTGCTATAGAGAAAGAAAAAAAATCACAACTTCCAGTGATGATAGCATCTGCCTCGTTAGCAACCAGGCTCTCTTCCAAATTAGTGTCTGTAGAAAAACAGCCTGTGGAGGCTGCTTAGTCCACAGCATTTCCCTGCTCCAAATTTCTGTCAGCTCCAGTGGTATTTCTATGATACATTTGCTCCAGAGTGAAGCAGATTTTGGTATATTTAAATATCTTTTTTTGTGTTTGTATATAGAAATGAGTTTGAAAGCATGCAGATGGATGGAATAACCCTCAGGAAAGGGGAAGTGGTTTGAAAAGATAAATGTAACTGACCTTCAGGGTCAGGGCAGCAGGGGAGAGTGAACCAGCAACAAAGTGGAACATTGTGGTTAAAGGACATCACCTCGTCTCTTCCAGAAGTCCATATTTCTGCTGGGCATGTAAAAGGGGGAAAAAAAATCCAGAATTAAAGTCCTGCTCAAGCAGTGCCATCCAACCAAAATAACCCCCCCCTCGGATGCACATTTGGGGATAACCATAGCCAAAGGTAAGGAGCTTCTTGGGGAATATTTGATTTGTTTTTCAAAGCACAAGAAGCTGAAGAAGCAGCAGCAGAATGTGAAGTTTTAGGGATGAAGGAGTGAGGCAAAAGGAAGGAGGTCCTCGGCCTGCTGGCGATTAGACACGGGTTGAAAAGGAAAAAGGCTCAAATTCTCCTGAGCCAAGTGGAGCGGGGGCCAAAACTGTAAAAGTCTACATAAAAAAATGCAAAAGTTGAGGTAAAAATAGAAAAGGAAAAACCTCACCAGAGGCAAGGCTTAAATATAATCAGGAGCTGAAGTTTGGAGCTGTGGGTCAATATTAAAACAGAGCTTAGCCAGTGGGCTCAAGAACACATCAGCAGAAGCTGATTTCAATGTATAAGGTGTGCAGTGTGACACAGGTAATAAAAAAAGGTAAAATAACCTTGTGGTTTGTACCAGATGTGGCAGGTAGCCTTGAAGCAGGACAGGGGCAATGCTAGTGAAATAAAACAGCATTCCTTTTAAGTGGAAAATGTGGCAGAGTGGGGAAAATATGAGCTGCTGGAGGGTAGGAAAGTTAACAGAGTAGCCCCTGGAATGGAGGTTCTGTGATCAGATGGATTTACAACAGAAGTACAAGAGGTTTCGTGTTTCTAAGGAGAACACGAGGTGTGGCTCTGGGTATGGGCTGGAAATGGGAAAGCTCTAGACATGTAAATTTTACAGCTGCTCCCTGGGCACAGCAGCCAGGTCTAAATGACCCTGTTCAAAATGTGCAGTCGAGACCCAAACCTGCAGGCAAATCTGTAAAAGCTCCAGAGCTGCAGAAGCAATCACCAGGAACTGCTGGAGAGAGTCCAGTGGAGACTCCAAAGCTGCTGAGGGTCCTGGAGCATCTCTGTGCCAGGACAGGCTGAGAGCCCGGGGGCTGCTGAGCTGGAGCAGAGAAGCCTCAGAGGGGATCTGATCAGTGCTGAGCAAGAGCTAAAGGGCCCTGGGGGGCAAGAGGCTGGGGCCAGACTCTGGTCAGTGGTGCCCAGGGACAGGACAAGGGGCAACGGGCACCAACTGGAACCCAGGAGGTGCCACCTGAGCAGAAGGAGAAACTTCTTTGGTGTGAGGGTGCAGAGCCTGGAGCAGCTGCCCAGAGAGGCTGTGGAGTCTCCTGCTCTGGAGAGATCCCAAACCCTCCTGGCTGTGACCCTGGGCACCCTGCTGTGGGTGAGCTGCTGGAGCAGGGGGCTGGATGAGATGATCCCCAAAAGTCCCTTCCAACCCCACCATGCTGGGATTCTGTTATTAAATTGAATGATTTTCAGGGAAAAAAATAATCTATGACCTAGTTGGAATCCTAGTAGGACACAGCATCCAGGAGAGCAGGAAGAGTGTTGAAAATGCTTAATACTTGTTAAAAGTGTTTAGTACTTAGCAAAAGCATTTTATGATGATAAGGGTTCTCTACACAATCACAGACTGGCTCTGACAGCAGCTCCCTGCTGACGTGAGTCTCTGGTGATGCGTTTCCCTGGCGTGCTCTGGGTCACAAATCCCACATCTTCACCCCTCTCACTGCCACAGACAACACGCAGCACTGGGGGAACAGGGAGGGGACACAAATGACACGAGCCCATCCAAAAAACAGGGCAGAGGGGGCTGAGCAGTGGGGTTTGATCCTGCTGAGGGACGCTGCTGCCTTGCCCCAGCATGATATTTTTGTGGTCAGGCAGACGTGTGGCTGTTAAGGAATGGAGAGCACCCGCAGCTCTGCTCTGGGGTGGATTTGGGGTTAATAAACAGGGAAGGAGACCACAAAAGCTTTTCCCCTCATGTGCTTGCATCTCAGTGTAGCTCTGTGGCTGGGCCGATGCAGGTGCTGGGGTTTTGCACAAAGGCTTGCAGCGAGCAAGGGGGAGGGCAGCTGGAGTGACTTCATCTTTTCCTTCTCGGTGTCTTAAAAGCCAGCAGCAAAGGAGCACATTCCCCCTCTCCTCCACCTCCCAATCCCTCCCCTCCTGCCAGAGAGGCACCACAAGGGGAGCAAGGCCAAAGAACACATTTCCCTGCAGCTGCACTGTGGTCGTTTCGCACTCCCAAGGAAGATGGGGATGTTTAGCAAAGCAGAGCCATCTGGCTAAGGCGCTTCCAGGGCTGGTTGGTGAGGGAGACAAAGGGCTACACGAAACCAAAGCATCGCAGGGATAACCTGGAGGGGAGAAGAAGGCCCTGAGCAACACCAGGGCTTGGTCACGGCAGCTTGGCTTTGGAAGGTGATGCTCTCAGGTGTAGTACACAGTTACAGCAGCCACCTGAGAGAGGGGGGGAAAAAGTTGGAAAAGCTTAGACAAGGAACAGTCAAAGCACTGTTACAGAAATAAGAGACCTCTGCCATGCTTTGAATGGTGTAAGTGCTTCTTAGGAGTGGTCATAGAGGAGCTTCCCATCCACAGGAGGGATAAAAGTGGCCAAATAAACATGTTAGTGCCTGTACAGCCTTTGAATTGTAAAAACATGGAGAGAGAGGTTGGCAGCACATCAGTAAGGATGATGTGAAAAAAAAAGGGGGGGGCAAGAAAAAACAAAAGAGATTAAAAGTTCTGTGGCATATTTGGAGACAGCATGTAGAAAGCATACTTGCAGCAGGAAGAAAATAAGAATAGGTAGGAAAGGGAATTGAGAGGCTGGGCCTTGGAGCACACTGTTCTAGTGGGAGGTGTCCCTGCCCATGGCAGGGGGTTGGAATGAGACAGTCGTTAAAGTCCCAGTCTATGATTCACTGAGCTGTACATTAAACCAATGCGAAGGGAAAGCCAAGGGATTTGGGGGGAGAAAAATAAAACCCAGACCACTCACAGGCCTAGCCAAAAAAAACAGCGAAACAAACGTGGAGGAAGAGCTACTCAGAAAGAGCTCCTGCTTTGTTACCGCCGAGCGCGTTCTGCACAGACCCGAAACCACCACAGCGGTGGAAACAAACCGCAGCCGAGGAACGCCAGGAAACGGGACCCCGGCGGCAGGTGAGAACTCGCCAGCGTGTTTCTGACAGAAAACTCCCGGTCCGCAGCCGGCTCCGGGCGACGGACGCATTGAGGGGGGAACAGAGGCCGCGGCTCCTCTCGCCCCCTCAGCGCCCTCAGGGGGGCGCGGGCGGGAAAGCGCCTGAGGGAGGCGGCGTAAAG
>NW_008629353.1:0-1596 GCF_000691845.1 Merops nubicus
CTGTCTGCTCTCCTCCGCCCCTCAGCACAGACGGCGCTTAATTCCGCCCCGCTGTCTCCCCTTAGCACGGCTCCGGGCCGTGACGGGATCCCGGGCTGCGCGGAGGCGGGACGGCAGCAGAACCGGGCAGCCGGTCGGCTAACCGCTGCGCCAAATACGTTTACAAAATGCCCTCCCCCTAAAGTAGCCCTCGCTAAAATAGACAATTACTCCTTTAAACAAAAGAGAAGCCAGAGTAGCAGACAGCTTCATTTCTTTTTAAAACATGTATATTTAGAACTGTAACGCTTACAATTTCATTAAACAATCTTAGTACAATGTGTTTCATCTAACAGTATATTACAGAACAATGTGAAAAAATGATTTAATAGCAAACCATGAAAATGGAATTAATTATAATACCTGCAGTGTCAAAGTCACTAACTTGTTACCTTTTCCAGTCAAAGAATCCCGGCAGCCATTCGCACTAAATGATGCTTTGGGTTTTATCCAGAATAATATGGCATGATTTCCACAGAGAAAGGGCATTCCTTCACAGAAAGAAGATGCATAACATTTTTCAGCTAGCAGGTGCAACTTTATACATCTATTTAGACATACTGATTTTCTTAAAAATTAAAATAAAATGTTTAGACCAGTGCAGGTTGCCTGTTCATCTTTCAACTTAATTGTGATTCTTTTTGGAAAGAGCATTTTTTTTTTTCTTCCCCTTTATAATTTAGCAAAACCTGAGTTTAGAAAAAAAAAAACATTGAAATTGTCTAATGAGCAGTTCCTCACTTCAGCTTTAACGACAAGAATTTGATATGGGACAGTTTTCCTCTGTGGAGTCTGTTGACAACGCACCATTATAGATCTGCAAGTAGAAAAGGTCATTCTCACATTAAATGCACAAGTTTCAATATCAGAAGCAGGACATCAGAAGGAGCTGTAATTTTTCCAGTCACAGGTGGATTTGCAACATTCACAAAAATTACAATTTTTTTTTACATTTTTTGTATTTACATTTCCAATATAAATAATGAAATTCTTTAAGTTACATGTTTTAACTTTGCTTCACAATTATTCTACATCTGCGAGCTTTCCTATATGAAACCAACCTCTTTCCTCCATCATGAATGTGGAAGTCTGGCCTCTAATCAGCAATAATTACACTAAGCCTTTGTGATGAAAGGTTGACTGTTCAAGTATCACATCTTACTGAAATTTTTGCCCCAATTTAAAAACTGAGGCAGCAAACTAAGCCACTTAGAAATGGTAAATAAAAGAAATTGATCTGGGAACCCAACAAGCCAAATAATTTATTATTAAATTCTATCAATATCTTTCTTTGGTAAGAACTATGCAAGAGGATGACCCAACCCCCATCCCAAAAAAAAAAAAAAAAAATCATATAATATGTGACATCACAGTGTCTACTCTGTGAAGGAGAAAGCCTCAAAAAATTAAGGAATTTTGTTCAGTTAAGATTGTTTATAGCAGTAGCTCTTCCATGCATCCAGGTATGCAAATGATGGAAGTTTAATATAAAATTGCAATGAAAGGAATTAATGATAAAACAATTAAAAAAAAAAAACAAACACAAAACAAACAGGA
>NW_008629353.1:1672-14975 GCF_000691845.1 Merops nubicus
CCACCCCAAAAAAAAAAAAAAAAAATCATATAATATGTGACATCACAGTGTCTACTCTGTGAAGGAGAAAGCCTCAAAAAATTAAGGAATTTTGTTCAGTTAAGATTGTTTATAGCAGTAGCTCTTCCATGCATCCAGGTATGCAAATGATGGAAGTTTAATATAAAATTGCAATGAAAGGAATTAATGATAAAACAATTAAAAAAAAAAACAAACACAAAACAAACAGGAAAGCAACTGTTACACCAGTGAATGTGCTGTTGTATGCTGTGTTGTGTTTCTGGCACATATGTGGAAAAGCTTGTAAATTATTACATACAAACCCAAGATTTGGATAATTAGATCATCCAACTCTAAATTCTAAAATATGTAGGAAGCATGAAACAAATCTCTCAGCTGCCAGACAAAAATAAAGAAGTGGTCCAAATATTTGGGGTGTGGTTTTTTTTTTGTTTGTTTGTTTGTTTGTTTTTTTTGTTTGTTTGTTTTTTTTGTTTTGTTTTGGGTTTTTTTTTGTTTGTTTTTTTTGTTTTTTGTTTTTGTTGCCTTGTGTTGTGATGCAGGATGTGACTAAAGGGAGAAAACCCAATAGCTTACACAAAACATACTAAAGTGGCAATATAAACTAGCTGACACAAGCTTCGCTGTACATTTAAATTGATACAATTGTCTGGTGCTTCCATGGCCAGTACATGTTGAGTGCCACAGGTTTCCTTAGAGTGAGAATGTTACAGCTAAGACTAATCAGGTCGTAATCCTGTAAAGTGCTTTCATATCCAGTTTCTAATGGGGTTTGTCTTCCTTGTTTTCATACCGAGCTGTCACGTGATGTTGACTTCCAGAACATGGTCGTCCTTGCTGGGAATGACAAGTATCTGCATACCCGTGCTGCAGTTGAAGACCTGACCAGCTGAAAAGGCCTGCAGGCGGGGCATGGGCAAACCTTTGTGTTCCCCACTAGCTGTGGAATGCAAGCTTCCTCTGCTCCTGATGCTGCTGCTGTCTGCTTGATCATCCACATTCTTGTCCACAGACAGGTTATCATTTTCAATCCAGCTATCTGTTTAAAACAAAACCCCACAGTTTCATTCTATGAAGGGATTAAACAACTCAAAAATTATTTCAGTGCTCAGATGCACCGTCAGTGAACCACATGTTAACAGTTACGATCTCCTGTGCTGAGGTAACAGTCTGTGCACGCTTTTGGCCAGCAGCAGATAAAGTGAATTACGTTGGTTTCTAAGGAAAATTTAAGTAGCACTACCTCACGCTTGCCACAGGCTAGAAGGGTGCACGTTGGCAGTTCCTGGAACTCTGCTGACAAATGGGAAGTTGCTTGCACCAGTGAACTCTCAGAATGGTGCTGGGACCACTCAGCAGCACAGATAAATACTCCTGATAGCCGTGGTAGTTTAACTTCTTCATCTGATCTGAATTATGCACCACAAATTTTCAGCAGTTTTTTTGTATTTAATCCTTTCAAAAACTGAGAAAAAACTTCAAAGCTACTGAAGACACAATAGGTGTTCAATTTACAGGCAATGAAACCACAGGATTAGAGGGTTATCAAATTGTTTCAACTTGATTATAAACACAGTGATAATTAATTTGCACAATATTCCTTAAAGGAAATACAAGAAAACAATGCACTGGTTATTCTTCCTCACAGATGAAGGCTGCAACTTGAATTCAGAGTTCCCACTAGAGCCATGTTTTGTCAGGCTCAAATCAGAACTGTGAGTGAGGGTAAGTAACAAAGACTCCTATGAGTACTTGGTCAATACCCTTCCTTGCCTCGCTTTTCTCTTTACACAAGAACAGAGGAGAAGCAGAATCACTTCTGTAAGCAGACACGTAGTTAAGATAGCTTTACCAGCATCAAGCTGTGTGGAGTGAGCAGAATGGTGAGGGAGGTATTTAAACAGTCTGACATCAGGAAAAGGCAGATATCCAGCAAAGAGCGGCATCACTTCCATGTGGACTTTGTGAGTTGCTCGAGCTGCTACAGGCATAGATATCACTCCAGAACTTTTTCCACACACTGCCCAGTTACTACTGTTGTCAACAACTGCAAGAATAAAGAACAAACACTATAAATATCTTTCCTGGAAAATGGAGAGCCCTCAGTATAGTTTTACAGCAGTTTTAAAATCAGTGTTTTAGCAACATCTAAAAGCCCACCAGTTTTTGTGTGAAGAGCTGTGTAAAGTAAGAAAACAAAAAGTGACCATATGTGGGCCTCAAGCAAGCATTCATGCAGTCTAAACATCATTTATATTCCACTTGAAGACAGATTAACGAGGAAAAAATACTAAATTCTCAGTCTATCAAAATGAAAACTGCTTTACTGAGCAGCCATACTTACAATACAAGAATACCTGCCACAGCAACACCAAGTGTGGCATTGTCAAGGCAAAACTACTGGGGAATTTTGTCAATATGCTTAAGAAAAATATTCTTACCTTCATACATAAGTTTTGTTGTGCAATACCCATCTGATTCTGTTAATGCTTCATCTCTGTCAACCTCCGAGAGGTCAACAAGTCGAGTGATTGACACCTCTAAAGAGCAGAGTGAGCCTGTTTTACAATACTCTGCCCCCAATGGTGGAAAGATTTCAGTTTTCACACGATACAATGTCTGTCAGGAAGAAAACAGTGCTGTTATCAAGAAAAAAGGGGTGTTTTACTTGTGTTTAAGCTGAATTGGACAACTGATATAGTACGAACTTAACTTTACATTTAACATCCACATCCTATTGAGTCTTTTTAATGCAAGATTCAGTTATAAGTAATGCTCACTTCATTATCTTGGCTCAGTTTGAGAAAAATAATCAAACCAAATTTGATTAAATCTACTTTTGATACCAGCAGCAAGCATACCATTTTCCCCCTCCACTTCTGTGTTTTAAACT
The DNA here is from genome assembly GCF_000691845.1 of Merops nubicus. Lineage (NCBI taxonomy): Eukaryota > Metazoa > Chordata > Aves > Coraciiformes > Meropidae > Merops > Merops nubicus. The sequence goes on from NW_008629353.1 coordinate 4,587, forward strand.
CAGCCATTCAATGCTCCTATATGGACACCAATCTTCTTAACATTTAAACAAACTTTTATTAGTTTAGTGACACCTCGCTTCCAAGACACATCATTTAAATTCTAGCACAGGAGAACTTACTTTCTTCATTCTTACGATCATAGTCCCCTGAATAACAATGTCCACATTATCAAAGACCTAATTTTCAATTACTACAAAAATAAAATTTCTACTCCAACCCTGTCTGTTTAATTCCATTAGTTCCCTTTAAAAGCTCCACAAAGATGATGATACAGGTGCCAACAAGTGCTGGTTACATACCAGTAGGTAAACATATATCTAAAGTATTGTTCAATTCTTGTTTGTACTAAGTAGGTAGAAAAACACAGCAACACTGAAAAGAGGGAAAAGGATTTAACCAAATGAGTCTTCTCATGTTGCTACTTTTTACCCAAGCATGAAAAAGGGTAACACCAGACTGAATTTAGAGATCAGGTTAAATCATGTTGATAGGATTCCTTTAATAGGAAGTTATATCTAGCCTATAAGCTTCCTAGCTGACAGAAAGAATAAAAGGTTTGTCCATAAAGGGAAAGAAGGAACATTTAAGATAATGGCCTAGAAAATCCTAAATATTTCATTAGAGGAGCTCATCTCAAGTGCTACCAAAAACAAGTCAAACACTTTCAATACCAAAGATTTTCTGAAAATTGCAATTTGCTCTGGAGAGTGCAGTCTTAAAACAGCAGGGGAAAAGCAGTTCAGTAATCTGAGGAAGAGTCTCCATGGCACAATCCCAGGAAAGCAAACACACAGAAAAAAGTGTAGGAAGATCAAGGACACTTGCATAAGTGTTATATTCTGCCTCCCCCATCCCTTCCAGTGGCAAGCATATGATTCCACAATATCATATCAGACTTCAGTTCTGTCATTCAACAAACTGGCTTTCCAATGATTCAAAGTAGGTGTCAATCTCATATTAGAAAACTTCTGTTTATATTATATTTCTTCACTTTCCCTCTCCATATACTAGGAAACCATATTCAGTTAACAGATGATATACTTCTAAGAGCACTTACAAAAAAGTTTTCCACTTGGAATTCATAAGTGAACGGCTTCAGGATAAGAGACTGTTCTTCAGAGGTAGCTGGGCAAAAGCTGACTGAAAACAGGCACTGCAAGGAGAGAGGAAGCTCTTTTGTCCACTTCAATTCCCATACAAAGAATATCGATTGCTTACTGTATATGACCTGAAAGGGAATGTTTATAGTATTACTTTCCTTCCTTCCTCAGAGAAAGAAGTGGAAATGCACATACATCTGTTTGTCTGTTCTGACATTAATGTAGTTTATAAAAACAAATGACCTGTCTAGTGTTAAATAAGTCATTAGAGAAAAAACACAATCGAAATAACTAATAGTGATTTTTTTTAACAAGGCACATCTAATTAAAAAGAGAGATACATTTCACTGTCAGAATCAACATTTCAACAGAGAACACTTCACATTCACGTACATGTGAAAAATATTTTATCCAAAAGTCAGATTTAAAAAAGATATTAATAATGTTTGTATACCTTTTTACTAGGCACCAAGAATGACAAATTTAATATGATGTTCATACAAGGCTGAACAAAACTCTGATGGGACTGTTTTGCAACTTAACTAGGTTACAGCTGCATTTAATCGGAAAGCAGTCTGGTTTTGGTTCTTAAAACCTAATGACGAAGTGCAGCTATAAAATGAACAAATTAAATGTTAACAGTGATATAAGTGACATTACATCTAATATCACTAATGTGACAATATGCTTACCCATTTCATCTCTGGCAGGTTGCAATGTTCTGTATGAGGCAAATGGATAAGTTTGAAAACTTATCCATGTCTTTGCAAGTTTTAGAATTTAATCTGGAGATCTACATATGTAAATCCTTTGTAAAGCATCTTTAAGAATGAAAATGTCTGAAAGGACTACAAAGGTCTCTTCTACCGTCAGCTATCAGCCTTACTATGAAAATCTACATGCAGAAGTGCTAGTAATTTCACTAATAAGACCTGTCCTGCCAGCAAGCTCATAAACTAAGAGAATCTTTACCTGTTCAGATTCAGGGTTCAGAGGTACCAGCTGCAGATCTCTACAGTCAGCAGAATTTTTTAGGCTGTTGTCTGACAGGTGGAAACAGAGTTCTGACAAATTCTGTACACAGACTTGCACATATTTCCTGAAAAACATCACAGTTTGTTCAACAGAAGTTGAATTGCTACATTGAAAGAGTGTACGTCCACAAAATGGCTTTCCAAGCGCACAACCCAAGTAAAACCAGAATGACAGGTATATTTGGGTTTTTTTCAGTCTTTTCCTCAATACTTATGGGTATGTAGAAACAAGACTGTAAAATATCCTCTTCCATATTAAACGAAAATAACTACACAGAAATAGGCTAGCTTGGCTTATCCTGTCATTTTATTTCCAAAATTCCTGAAACTACAGATTTGTTTTATTGTTATGAAAGAACATTAGAGGAAATACACAAGCTTCCAATGGGAAGCTGTGTAAGGCAAGAGAAGCTCAACTTTAAAAAAAAAAGGCTGCTATAAATATTAGTTATGAAACTCCAGCTCTGAATTCTGTAAGGAGAAAGAAGCAATAAATACTTAATGAGTACATTACCGTTTGCCAGCTGACAATAAGGAATGCTTGGCATTAAAAGGTATGCAGAAAGTTAATGCAATAATTGTGGAGTAAATCGACCAAGGACAATCAATGGTTACCTAAAGGAAAAAGAATAAGGTTCTTATTTGTAATGGTCTGTAGCATAATGATTTTGTTTTACTTCTCATTTCTAAGCAAAACTTTTCTCAGCAAGTGTCTACATCACAGGGTATGAAATCTTGTAGGATCTTATCCTGGGGAAACTGACATACCCAGTTCTGAACACTAGAAATTAATGAAGGGCAATAGAAGAAAAAAAAAAAAAAACACAACCCAAAACTAAACTGATAGTAACAACACCAATAGCACCATAACAATAATCTGGTAAAAGGTCAATATCTAATAAATTGTTATAAGATCTATTACTGAAATGTCTTTATAATCCTTCAATATATTAAACAGAAGTTCAAAATATTTTTTTTAAATACATTTAATGTGTATTTTTTTAAACTTGAAGCAGCACACTTAAGAATTTCTCCTGAGGTGAATGCTACTATTCTTCCAGTTGTAAAGTGTATATATTTAAAAAATTATTTTTATATGCAGAGAAAAAATCTCTCGTAACATCACCTTTTAGCAATGCTAGTCTATCGTTATCCCTTTTGACCCCACTCTTTACACACAAGGATACATGGCAGCACACTTGGTCTATTTTAACAAGGAGTTGCACTCTGAAAGGTGATGGTTTCAAGATCATCTTGCTGTCAGCTCAAAAGCTGCTTTCCATATGATTTCATTAACCCGTCATAATGAAGATTAGGAGGAAAAATCACCTCCACCTAAGTAAAGTGACAGCTTGAAACACTACAACGTTCCTCAACACAGCATACAGGTTCTTTGCAAGTGGAAGAAATAATCTTTGCCATGAGTTTGACAGGAGAATTTAAAGACCACCATGCCAGCTTTTACAAAGAGATGGGTATACTCCATCGTACACAAATTGTGAGTGTTAGAATCTTAAAACTCAAATTATTAGCTGTAGAATAGTTAGAAATATACACTGTTTACTAGATTACCATCTTTTTTTTTTTCCATTTTTAACATTTGCTAATATTTTTGCATGTACATCTTAGGGAAAATTAGTTCAATGCAAGTGGGTTCCCCCAGGCCCTCATCACCACCACTTCTATTTCGTAAAGTATATGCCAGCCCTGTGGTCAAAGAGATTTCAGAATAAAAACATTAAATTACATCGTACTTTTTGGTCAACGGTAGCCATGCAGTTGTCCTGTTTCTGCTTTTCTTTGTTTTTTCTGTGAACTTCTTTATTGGTAGTATTTTCTTTTTCCGCTGCAGATTCTGTGGCTGATGGCAAATACATCACTTCTAGTTCAAATTCAATCACGTGATATGCAGGAGCCACTGGCAAACTGATACTTGTGATCTTTTCAGAAGACTGAATCCGTAATGATGATTCCGAGATCTTTTCTACAGTTGTGCAGAATGGAGGAAAAATAAGGAGTTTTAAAACACGTTCATCCCTTCACAATTTTCATGTTAATCTGTAAGTAATGAAACTAGCCTAAAAAACTGTGCCATAGAAAAATACATGGTGCCAGAACCATTTCCTAGCACAGCCTCCATGTCTGCAAAAACAGCAACAAGAAACCATGCTGTATAACTCCACAGCAAACTCTTCAAATGAGCATTCAGATCCAAACATCTTACATACCACTACTGCTCACAACTTCCTAACAGTAAAACTCTATCCTTCTTTAACTACAGGACTGGGTAGTAGAATTACATTCTGTGCAGTAATCACTTCCAGTGTTCAAGAAAGAACAAAGAGGACAATTTGACAAGAAGCTTCAAACTAGCTAGAGAGCTACTTTAGTCCATTGTACAACACTTATTGAAGTTTTTACCATGTCCTGCAGCTCCTTAGTCTCATTCACTTCAAGCAAACTTCCAACTTAATGAATACACATGCATCAGCATTCTTGGTCACCATTCATCATCTGGTCTTTAAAATACTACACATGGGGTGACTCTGTACAGTCTACTTTAATCTTAATTTCATCAAGTCTGTTAAGACTTTTCCTCCCATTTATGTAAATGTTGCTTGTCTTTGAGCAACTCAGGAGACTATATGGTACCTATGCTCAGGAAGAAAAAGAAACCAGAATGTCGTCTGTTTAAATGAAACACCAAAGGAAATGCTCCATTTGAATACAGCACTATGTAAAAACCTACTTGCAACTGCTTCACAATAAAAGCGGTCTAGTCAAAACAGCCTGCACAGTAACAAAAGATCACTCACTTGGAAATCGTGACAGACACTTCAGCAGCAGTTTCACCATGCCTACTGAATTCCATCAGTGAAAGCAGAAGTTGTCTAGCTGTATTTGCTGAAAAGTTCATATTACTACTTTGAGGATGAAAGTGTTAAGAACTTTCTTGCACTGAAGTACTCAGCTGCAAGTCTCTAAAATTGTTCTTAATAATAACTATTGAAAAAGACAGCATCAGTGTTCTTAATACTGTAAACAAAGGTCTATTTCAGGATTACAGAATTTTCATCCATTTAAAGATCATTAATTTTTATTTGATTGCTTACCTCTGGTGTTGGAATAGATCACTGCCTTGCTCTCTGGATGATACAAAATAGGCATTGCATCTGCATTACTGAGCTGCAAAGTGTCTCCATTCTTCAGAGTGTAGTGACCAGTAGTCACCGTGAATTTCACCTTCTGGGGAATGCCAGCCAAAAGGCTGTCTGAAGAAGAAAGCAGAAATTGTAAACAGATGACTCATCAGTAGATGGTAACAATGGGCTGCTAAAGTTTTTTTCCAGTATTCCCAGACAATCTGTCATGCAAGTTAGGGTACCTAAAACTGTGGAGTTTTGGTGTTATGCAACACATTAAACCTAGGTCAGGCATATCAGTGTGGGAAAACTCATTGTTTCAACTTGAGTGATCAAAACCACAGTTTCTTGGATAACTTAGATTAGGTGGCTCATATATCGTGTCGCTCTGGCAGCACAGAATTCAGTAAAATACTGTAATCCCAAAGAATTCACTAAGATTTATGTTCACTTCTCCAGATTATAGACAGCTTTATATTTTTGTACCTGCAATGCCAGTCATACCCACATGCTATATTTACATAATATAAGAATGCCAGTATGCACACTGACTTCCAAATATCTAAATCACCTCCATCAATTTCATAAGGCTAGTTAATTTGATTAATGCCCAACATCCCTGTCCTTCCTTTGCCACACACTGCAACCCCTGGAAATGGAATGACAGCACAAAATGCCTATTAACTCCTCAACTGCCTCAGCTAATAGCCTGAAAACAAAATCACTATTAACTTCCATTCATAAACTTTAATACACTCTACAAGTAATGCTCAGCTGTCAGTGGATGCATTCAGTATTAAATTTTAGTAATTTTATGTTATCACCTCTAGTAGGGAATCCCAGTTCTTACACATGTCTCCTAAATATCAAAGAGACTGCTGTATCACAGAACTAAACAATAAGGAGCTCAGTCAATTACAAATTTAAATATTCACTTCTCCTAACCAGTGTGGCAACTCAGATCATACCTGATATTTTAGTGACACTACATGTTCAAATTCACATTCAAAAGTGATACTACATGTTTCAGAGCTAAGCACTGAAATTACTCGTTGAAAACTAGCCATCACTGAGAAATATACTTGATGGATAATTTGAAAACTGAGAATTTAGACTCAAGAGTAAGGGCAAAAAAACCCCACCACCAAAAAAAAACACTACACCCAAGTAATATTCATGGCAGAAAATGCTTTATAGCTCTAGTCCCATGAGAGTATAACAGAAATCATCAAAACGACTTCAGCACAGCAGCTGTACCTACCAGTCATGGGTTCCACTTTTAGCTGAGGCTCCTGAGAATACACATCATACTGCACAATTGGGTATATATGAAGAAGGACAAACTGTACTTTTCCCACTGAAGTGCACAGCTGCCTGAGCGTGTACGTCCCAGGTTCTTTGGCCTTTGAAGAAAACATTTGGATGGATTTCTCAGTTTAGGAAATACTTCTAAACCAAACTCTCTACTAAAGAGCAGCATGGTTTTAGTTCATTTTTATCAGATACGTTGCATTTGTAAGTTAAAACAACAGACTTGTTCTCTGAGTAAATGAAATATTTTCACAAAGGAGCACCTTTTGCCCCATTAAGACAGAAGCTCTAGAGTGCTGGCTGATTCAAGAAAAACAAGTAACAAGTACCAATAATCAGAATTACTTCCGTAGCCGTGCTTTCAAATTGTTATTTTGGAGTGGTTTTTGTCTTTTTTGTTGGTTCCCCCCAAGTGCTACATACATAAAAACATATTTATTAAGGAGTGAAATGCTATTTAGCAAGCAGTGAAGTGCTTATTTGGCTAACATTCATAAAATCCTACAACCTTTATATACGGCATTTCATCTCAAACTATGGATTTCAAACAGTCCCCACACCACTCCCTGTGTGAATGCTTGCAAAAAAAGTAATACATACATATTTAATTTCAAACTGTTCCTTCTACTCTGAATAATGGGATCCTGGATGTTCTACAAATAACATTATAAAAAGCAAACCTGTAATATCTGCTGGTATGTTTATTCCTAATTCTGTTTGCTCTTAGATACTACTGCTAGGGAATGGGAAATATGTTCTTTTTCCATGTGTCATTATACCAAGTGTAATACAGAAGTTATGGAAAAAGCTACAAAAACTTAACATTCAAACCTCCCTTACACAGAAAAAATCCTGGGTTAGGCATCATCAGCTTAAGATCTACAGAAAGAATTAAACTTGTTCTGCATCTTGGAAGCACAGTCATCCCTCTTCCTGCAAAATCAGTGCAATTAAGCATTACTGTAAGATAATTTATAAAACAACTTGTCAGCAGTTTCTCTCCTCTGGCCAGATATGTAATCCAGCAGAAGTGACACAGTATAGTACTACAATGACAATGGATATTTAGTAAATATTTTGTAAATACTGCAGCTCCAATCTAGAGAAGCTTTCATCATGTTCTCTACTAACACATTAGCAAAATTATAACCCATTCAATTTTTCCCTTTAAGGACAGATAAGTCATGCTCTGAACAACTGTATGAAGGTAAGCAGGATTCACACTGAGCAGCCTTTCCACAAAAAATCCATTCAAGAAAGAAAGGTTAGGAAAACAGCAAAGTTATAAGCATAAGACTGTCCATCTTCCAATAACCACCAGAAGCATGCAGAAAGCAAATTTAAATCAGAGCTGTATCTAGCTTTTCATCCACGTCTCTTCTTCCATGGTTTCAGATTGCTTCCTGATCCCACCAAGCCAAAATGCCTGTTCAGGAGTCTCTAACAGCTTTCTTCTAGTAAGGCTCATTCACCTGAAATCCAGTTCTACATACATGTTAATATATTTTACAGGAAACTACATTTGCAGCTGCCAAGACCTTTGACATCTCCTAACCCCATTAACCTGTCCAATCATCTGAAAGAACGAGAAATCTAAAAAATTACAGTTCAAATTGCATTATTGCCATTTCGCATTGTATCATCAGGGACTTGAACTCAGCTTCTATCTTGAGATAGCTGCTATGCATACAGGTTCCACACTCTGTGTGTGCACATGTACCAAGCACTGGAGGAATGGAAAGTATACAGGAAGCTTCACGCTAAGCAAAGTTTTATGACAAGATAGAAATTAACAATGAAAAAAAAAAATAAAAGGAGAAAGTTAAAATCTCAGGGGTGGAACACCTAAAAAATGCTAAGAATGCTAAAGAAACCTGGTCAGCTCTGTTTAGCTATCAGCTTCTAGTGACCAAAAGCAGATGTGTAGATTCTTATTTCAAAATGAGTTTTGAAAAAGGGACCAAAGCTAATTTAAACTGATCAGAAAATGGCAAAGCTTGCAGGGACATAGACCATAGGTGACTGCAGAACATCTCCTCTCTTCACAGCATCCCCATCCTTCCAACATACAGGCTGGGTAATGCTCAGAAAATGAAGCAGCTTTGAAACACCTGTTGCCTTCCTCACTGTGCTGCCCCACCTCTTCTCAGTCATTCAGATGCTGCACTGAATTTATCCGCATTTTCTCACTCAGATTTTCCCTACTCTAATGTTCACTACTGTAGCATTGAACTCTACACTAATAAACACTTCCCTATGAAGGGTTATAGAGGTGAGGGATACAAAGTATTTAAAGAAACCCAAAGAACAGAACAACATCATTGAGGCCAGAAGTTCCTACTTCTGGAATGCCAAACAGATGGTGAAGTCTCACTTCTTTTAAAAGCGCTTGGCATTTCACTTTGTGGGACGTAAGCTGGCAGGTAAATGCCTTTCTTCATTTCATTAAAAAAGGCAAACAAACCACAGATCAGCAAAGCAAGGCCACAGAATGAGTGGCATTTAAAAAAAAAAAACAAAAAAACAAAAACAAAACACCAAAACCAACCACCAGAAACACAAAAAACAAACACCAAACCATCACAACCCTGCAAACAGACAAAGAAAAAACAACAAACACTCCACCCCACCCCCAAAAAAACACCAAACCACCAGCACAAGCAACCAACAGGATTGGTACTCAAGGCCTGCTTATTTCCAGTGACTATGCATCTAGTAGTAATGCAACATGAACAGAAGTGATAAGGCATTACTGACCTTAAATATTCCAGCAATAACTGGGAGTACTTAGCTTGCTGGAAGAAGAATGGTAGTCAAGAAAGGACTACTCTTAAGTATTAAGCTCACTTTGAGTGGATGTGTAAATTGGGAATTGAGGGAGTTTCAGATAAAACACTGCATGGCAGAAGTAGGACTGTAATCCATTTTTTCAGGGTGACATTTAGGTGGTGACACTATTTTCACAGGCGTTTGCTCATGCAAGTTTAGTCTTCCTGTATCAAAGAATCTTTGTGTTCTTGTCTCCTCACATTCCTTACGTGATTAAGATTAATAATTGGGGCAATTTTATTCCTGACATCTTCTAGATTCAGATATTTGAAGCTGAGAGTAAGTATGAAAAATCATGCTTCTTACAAGTAAGTTTACTATATCCACCAAGTGCAAAAATAGTCTACCACCCTCCACAGCAAAGAATAGGATATCAACCAAATTTAATCTCATCCTCACTTATTAAGGACTAGCAAACGCATTCCTGTGAAATTTTTAAAATATTATTTTCAATGAGCTCAACAGCAATGGCAGACATCATGAGCAGTATATTATTTTGCATATGAATTTATAAGTTTAATTTCTGGCATCAATAATCAAGATTTTAAATTAAGTTTCGGAAGGCTCACTCAAATGATTGCAAACAGGACAGTCACCCATACATTTTTGACACAAACACCACAGCCTTCTTTCAAGGGAAATTAAAGTCTAGAACAATGAGAAGAAAGCCACAAGGGGAATAGCATAACCCAAGCTGTAACAGGAAGCAATACAGGCACCAGTTGTAAGCACCACACACTTCCTCAGCCAGTGCTTTGAGTTCTTCTTTTGTAAGTGCTACATTCCCTTGACTATAAAAACATACCTGAGTATTGAATGTTATTTTATTGATCCCTGGTTCCAGTATTAAGTTGTTGCATTTCAACACATGAGCCCCATCTTCTAAAGTCACCCCTGAAGGCATGTCCAGCGAGCTGCTGCTCTCTTGCCTTCGTAGTAGCATGTGCACATTTTTGCAGATAATTCCTGCT
>NW_008629353.1:15006-42640 GCF_000691845.1 Merops nubicus
GAAGGACTCCGTTCATACATTTCATACAGCTCCAGTGCTGGCAAGTTGTTTCTTGGCAAAGGAAAGCCTGCAACTTCATTGGGAAAGCTGATAACACCATTGCAAGTCTTGTGCTTAGTGAGCCACTCAGCTGTCTTTCTATAACTGTTTTTTTCAATGCTGAAGTGAACATGGATGGCGATCTGATCCAGTTGGACAGGAATAGGCATTTGGCTGAGCAAAGTCAACTCAATAGACAACTTTCCACCCACATGAACAACAGCATTTGGAGGGTCAAAATGCAGAGTTTTCAACTGCGCAAAGGAGTGCATCGGCAATATAACCTTTTGACCTGGAAACACAAAAACAGGGATTTTACTCTTCTCCAGTGCTGCTGGAGGTGAGAAAATCTTTCCTCTAAAAAATTTAACCTCTAGAATTAAATGGATCAATAACTTTTCATAATCAATCCTTTCACAATAAATCAATACTTTCATATTTTAGTTTTATCTTGCACAGAAATGAGACTTAAAAAGATGCCGAGATTTGCTTTCTAACAGTTACATCCACTACAATTTTATTACTCAGCCTATTAAAGACAACTAAAATAAGAGTTAGGGTCTAAGCAGAAGTTTAACATTTCACTGCTACCTTAAATATTCTAAACCAACACTGTAGCAAAAAGTGACAAGCTTCCCAGAGTGCATAAATTAAGAGCAAGTACAAATTTAAGAATTTAATGATCAGACTGGTGCCTTGAACCACCAGCTTTACCATACAAGGGTTTTTCATTTTCTTTTCTAGATTCCGAAAACCAACACTGAGGCACTACCAAAACTTAATTAAGAAGTAAATCTAAACCAACATATTACTTATGGTACACCCATTCTAAAAATACATTTTATTTCTGCATAATAATGAACAGTCTTCAGATCTGCAGGAAGTACTCTGTATGATTCTGAATTATGATCAATACCCAAGGAAAAAGCATTACTGAAGCAGCAGGAAGAACAAAGAGAAGAGGTAGGCTGGTCAAAGCAATAGGCTGCAAGTGCACAGGATCTATCTAGTATCATAAGTATCAGCACAAAGCTGACACCTGCATGTCAGCAGTGCAGAGACATATAAATTAGGAATTGAAAAAAAACCAACATCAGACAAATTATGAGCTGTCTAAACAGAGAAACAGGTAAGTGAAGGAAAACAAAGACCTTCTTGTATTCAGGGTGAAACTGTTAATTGCCCTTTCATCTTTGACTACTCTTAACAATTGCAGAAGTTTTACAGATGTTCTGGAGGTGTGGAGAAAAGAACTCTGTTGGTTCAGAAGTTATACACAAGCCAATAAAAACAATCAGAAAAAGCCTTCCAATCTACTTCTATATTCATTTTAGAGCAGCTTAAGTTTTAAGAGCCAGACTTACCTTGGTTCTCTGCTTTCTGATTGGCAAAATCTAGAATTTCTTGGCAAAAGTTTTTGCGTTCATCTTCTGTTAAGTGATGATCACCAGCTAATAGGCTGCTCGTTTGAAGATAACTAACTAAGTTAAGGAAACATGAGGTAGAAACCTACAACGTTCTGAAATCTGACTGAAAATGAGACAGTTCAAATACTGCTTTTCTCATCTTTTTATACAAGATCTGCTTTTATCATCACCACACTCATCCATTAGAAAAGAACAATGGAAGATTTACTATCCTCTAAGAATATTGCAAAATCTTTACTTTTTGCAGACCTACTAAAATATGTTCCATTATTAACATGGGCAATCTTCCCCTATCTAAAAGGTCAGTGAGCATAGAAAATTCATTATTTGAAAATAGATAAATGCAGCATGTAAGTTAAAGACCCTGTTGTTGCATTATGCTGCCCAACATTTAGAGTGACATACCTTAAGCGTTTGATTATGTTCCAGTTTACTTGGCTGAGAATCTGCCAGCTGCTACAGCACTGCCTATCATAACTAAGTCATAAGGCTTTCCTCATCCTTCTGAGTGCAGGGGATACATAGACTCATTTAAGTATTTAGTGAAGACTATGATATTACCAGCTACGATTCTTTAAGAGCATTTGAAACACAAAACTTTAACTGCTTAAAAGCAAAATAAGGATTTTCAAAGTAGGCAGACATTTACAATGTCTAAGTTTAGTTTTAAAAGTCAAAAAAAAAAAAACAAGGGAAAAAAAGAGAACAAAACCCAAAATACATCACAAATTTGAATTTACCTGAGCTGATTTTCAGCTACAGCAAGATTCCTGGTACTGTCACTTAGAGACTAAAATATGAGCTTTTTAGGCAAAAAAAAAAAAAAATCCCCCAACAACATTTAAAAAAGCTGGAAGTACCATTCAAAAAAGAGCTGGTTTTCCTTGAAATTGTCACATGAACTGTCCTGCAGTAAGTACTCTGTTCAGCTAAACACTCCAGTTTGGAACGCTTAGAGGAATTCCATGTTTATCTATGGCACCAGTGAAAGCAATATCCTTCCCCCAAAACACACACACACACAAAAAAAATCTGCCATTTTGCTGTAGTACATAATATCATGCATGCAGCACAGTAGTTCAGATTAGAACCGAGTTGCTTAATTTAGCTACCAAATGCAGGCAACAATGTATGTGGCTAAAATGAAAAGCAGAATTTAAATTGTGGTGTTTCTCATGCCATAAAGAATACAATAGAACACCCAAGGCCAGCCAGGAGCCCCCTCCCCCCCCCCCCCCTTATGTTGAAAGTAGTCAACAGTACAGCAACACAGATTTAAAATACAGTTGTAGCAGACAGAGTTGGTGTATGAAAATAACGCAGAGAGTATCAAAATAAAGAATTTATAGCCTGTCAAACATTAGGATTAGACCAAATCATTCTCTTAAAGTATTACTTAGCATTTGTGTGGCAATTACATAGAAGATTTCATTCACACATGGAAAACTGAGCTTTTATACAACTTAAAAGCAACCAACTCCCACTCCTATTCTGAAGCAGAGATCAGAGCCAGAAATAAAAAACTAATAGCAAAAAAAAAATTAAAACCACTGCACTCTACACCAAAGCCATTGGATTTCCATCTTCCAAGCCTCTGTTTTAACTTTTGGGAAAAGTCACAACTAAAAATACCATAAGAGTCTTTGCCAGGAGAGATAGTGGAAAAATGTGGCAGTAGCTAGAAAAAGAAAGGCCAGAAATTAAGATTCTTAATACAGGAAGACACTAGAATGCCATATTTACCAAATGAAAAAAAGGGTATTAAAAAAACCTCTACAGTAGCTATTGAACTGGCAACAAACTTCACACTATCTGCATTGCGCCACTGTCTAGAGCCTAGATGTATTTAAAACAGAGAGCAGCAACCATATACACAAGGTTTTAAGTGAACCAGATGTTAAAAAAATTTAAAACTAAAAAATAAATAACCCAACTCTCCCCAACGAACAGCAACAATGGAAACAAGAAGTAGCTTACCTTTCTAACGTTTGGCAATATCCACTGTTAAATAAAAGCTAGAGATATGTCAGAAAAATAATATTTTTTCCCATCTTGATTTTTCTGGCTCTACCTTTTAGAGGATACTTTTCTACTTGCCCAAGGTGTTTCTGACATTCAGCTAACTGTTTCCTTGTATGTGTGACGAGCAATGCCCAGCCTTCAGCAAGGTAAGTTTTCAGTGCTCCTTGAAGATAGACTTCTGCCTTCTGTGGACCTTTCTTCCTCCTTTAAAAACAAAGGGATGAGTAGAGGGTGATGTAAGAAACTTTGCAGCCTCGAAAACTCTTCACCAATTTTCAAAAAGTGGTGATGGGAGAGGAACATTACATATGAATGCAGGACAAGATGCAGTGGACCATTATGCTCTTTATTTTGCTGGTAAAAAGATCAACATATTGGCCTACCTTTAATGTGATTCATTTAAGCAAGCAGAACTGTAATTATTGTAAATATACCAGGTCAATGAAAGGCTTCACATATGGATCTCTACCAAATCAGAGCAAGTGAAGTGAAGCTACCTCCCACAAATGTGACAAAAGCCAGCTGAAGCTTCTGACAGTTAACTAAAGGTAGGCTTAGTCAACAATTTTAAAGCAGGAAAATTCTTCAATGAAAATATAATTTTATCACTACGCAGCAGTTGCATGGTAGTCTTTAAACCTAACATTATTCCCTCAGGTGAAAATTTGAGTTAATTTAAGAAAGTCTGGTGTAGCTAGAAGACCATACTGCTTTAGCAAACATAGGTGAGAAGCATGCCCAAACATGTTTGCCCAAAAAAAACTTAGGACTCTCAAATTCTTCTAAATAAGGAAAAATGAAACAAAAGACCCATGCAGAAGGTTCCTTTAGTAGACAGCAAGGATAAACACAAAAAATATATTTGGAAATTAGGAGAAAAAGTCACTGTAACTTTCACAGTGGGGCAAACATATTTTGCAATCATATCCTCAAATACAAAACTGATTACTTTTCCTCAAAGATCATGCTCTCTAGCTTTTCCTAGGTATATATAGACACATGTATGTAGTTAAGATAACTATAAACTTTGAAACAAGTCAGAAGCCACATTACAAAGCAGGCTATAGTAAATACAAAGTTACCTCGTTCTTCCCCCCTGCCCCGTTGCCCTTTTCTCCCTAGGAGAAGAAAGGATTAAGCTAAAGAACATAGGACAGTTAAAGGCAAGAGTACTAAATCATCAGTTTAGAATTAGGGTTTGATATAAAGAGATTAATGGTGTTGATGGTTTGGGTTGTTTCTTTTTTTACTGAAATACAGCCTGAAACTTAATTTTTTTAAAAGCATTTTAAAAAAATGCTTTTAGAATTCCTTTTTAAATACATCATGTTGTCCTCAAGGATTATATTCAAACTTTCAAAGCTAATGCATTTAAGACATTTTAAACATTCATTTACATATAAAACTCTGCCAAGTCCTTTCCCACAAGCTTAGCTGAGCGAATTCTTCCAATATTTGTGTACATTTCAATGGTGGCATGGGACAGATCCTGTTCAAAAGAAAAGAAAATTTTATAAGCTTCATATGCTTTTTCACCCAAACTCATAGCCAGTAACTAAGCCACTACAACAAAATGGCAAGAATTAATCACTTTTTAGATTTCCCCTTGCCCCTAGAGCACACAATATGGAGAAGTTTATAACAAGTCATCTTCAGTTTTTCTAGTTTATCATTATCCTATATCTGTGTTGACAGATACCAATTTTTTCCAATAGCAGATGGAAAAAAGCCTATTGAAAATTAGATAAGGCAACAAAAACCCACCAAAACAGTAGATGAGATACAGTTTCAAGCAATTCTTTAAAAAAAAAAGGAGGATTCAAGTGTAAACACCTATTTTTCACTGACTGTATTACATTCGATTATCATTCCAAGATACACCACAGCATAACATATTTAGAACACTATTAGAAAATGTCCTAGAGACTCACAACTAACACATCAAAACAAATTGTTTACATACAGAATGTGGTACATGATTCTTTCATTAAAGCCACACAGAATCTCATTAAGTATATGAAAGTCTGCAGTATGTAAACATACAATGAAATGCAAAATGCTAAGTTACAATCAGAATAAGTATTTTCTCAAGAGTGCCTTAAAGGAATTTTGCTTGAAGCTATTCAATCCCAAATTCAAGTTTCTCAGTCACCTTTAAGCTTAATTTCCAACGCAGCCCCACCACCCTCGTGCCACCTTCCTCACCCTGGCTCCGCTTGTAATAATAGCGACAAATCTTTCTCACAACATCAGCAGTTACAGCACACACTGCATATCATCAGCAAACTTTTTTTCTCAAATATATAACAATCTCTGGCCAGATAATAAAAGCATTTCAGATCATATTTACAAACCCACAGCCTCCTCTGATTGTCAGCAACCTTCCAGAGAAACTCATTCTCTTTCACTTAGTGTATTAAGAACTAGTCTAACCTTCAAAACAAATTGCTTAAGAGCTTCCAACTGCCTAAATATTTTGCCAAGTATCTTTCAGAAAACATCTGTTCCTATGGGGCAGTAAAATTACCTAAAATGAGCTCCTAAATTTAGCCTTTCTTAGGCCCTTTTTGATGTTTCTCATGAAGAGTCTAGAAAAATCACCACTTTCCCCAAGAACTCACAACAACATACTACAATAAACTGAGTGATCACTCCTTAACAGATCAGTGTAATAAGAGAGGTCTTACCAGCTGCACATACAAGTGAAAAGCTATGTTCCCCTCAAATTAAGGTAAGGTACAAGGCACTGTGCTTTTAAAAGAGTTGACAGTCTTAGAAAAGATTCTGAAGTTGCTTCATGAGACTAGCCACTGAATGAGAACAAAGTCTTTTCTGGTAATGCAAGCTAATTACTTCTGGCTTTCAACATGTCTGAAAAGCTGCATTTTATCTATCAGACTTCCAGGTTTCATCTGAAGATATCAGGTTTCGTACCACATAGAAAATCATCTTCTATAGTATATCTGATATCTGAATTCCTGTTATGTAAAAGTGCAGTCCGAAATACAAACAGGAATGGCAATTCTTCCATTGGCAAACCCTGCAGATCCCACTTAGTTTCTTAAATTTAGGAAGATACTGCTGAATTTAGCAGAGAACTTCAGGTGCAAGCTAGAACTGAATATCTAAGAGCAGCTGGCAATTTTTAAGATTTTAGTTTTGGTCCAGCTATCCAACTAGTCTTATAAAAGATATAAAGTGTAAAAATGAAATCTGGTATCTTCAGACAAAATCTTTTGAGATATTTTCTTTCAAAAAAAACTTTGTAAAAATAAGTACCACCTAGTTTTCAGATATAAAAAAAAAAAAAAATTGCTCATTTTCCCTCCAACTTTTCCCCAGAAAACTTTAACAGCAGTACTGCAAATATGAAATTTCAGAGGAAAATTATTTAAGGAATAAAACCAACTGAACCCTCAAAAACCACACAGCCCCTTGTAACTGTCAGGGGTTTTTGTTTTATTTAACAATCTTTAATTAAAGAAACAGAACATCATTACAATGGCTCCTCAATAAGGGAGCTGTCAGGAAATAAACATGCATATTAAAGCCAATGAGAATTCTAATGTTTCAGTCTATGCCAGCTCCAACCCCATGATCCACAGATGTCCCACAGTTTATATAAAAAATTCAACAGTATAGCTCAAACCATGTAACACCCATTGCAAGATGCAAGTCTAAACCCTTCAAGAGGAAGCTGAATTCACACATTCCGAATTTAGGATAGCAGATATGACAGCCATGATATCGGCTTCTTTAATAGCCAAGTATACATACTTACAGATAACCTCCAACTCATAAATGTAAATATTAAAGTTAATCCAAATACTTCAAACTTGGTGCCCATAGAGGGTTCCAGTTGTAAAACAAATCAGCCTTGTTGTGTTCACTGAGGAAGCAAGAGCCTTTGATGCCAGAATGCAGACTTACATTCTCTATGTTGTCTTTTTGGGTTTGAAAATTCTGGCCCTATTCAACCTATAATGTGAACATGCAAAACTAACATAAATAATCAAACCTCATACTTACTAAGTAGTGTTTTTCAAAAGCTTCTACAGATGATAAGGCCTCTTTAAGTTTCTTATAAGGGCTCTGTGATGCATTGGCTTTTGGAGAAAGCAGAACAAGAGGTGTCAGTTACAAATATATTCGTATTTTAATAACACACGCACCCCCCTTTCTGCTTTTTCCTTCAGCAGAAAGTGAAGAGAAAACATAAAACTAATTTTATGGTGTGAAACTTCACTAACAATGAGACAGATTATGAGTTTCTTCCCCAAGGTCTAACATAAGATCGAGAAAGGCTGTTTCACAACTCTCTGTGTGTGCATGCACACGTAAGTGATGTTCAGGGTAGCAGGGTTAAGGCAAGTAGCAATACAATAACTGTGCTAACTTCTCCACACAGTATTTAATTACATTTATTCAACCTAGAAACACACACCATTGCAATTAAATGCCATATTGTGCCAACATTAATATTCTCACAACTCCCCCAGTGCTGAATTTTCAAATCAGCATGACAGAAGTATACTGTGATTCAAAAGACGTTTTACTATTTTAAACAATGTAATTCAAAGGAAAAGGGTTAGCAAGACCCAAGTTCTTTTCTCAACTAGCCTGCTCAATTTACAAGTCTTTGCCAGATCAAATGTGTCAATATTTCTAGAAGAAAAAAGCTGGTTTAAAGAAATACAACAGGCACCATAATACTGAATTAAGAATCATATATCATCACACCTGCAAGAGTAAGTGAAGCATCAGCCTGCCAGCTAATGCTTCAAAGATATTAAGTGTTCCAGCATATTTAATATCTGAAAGCATCTAGCCTTTAGAAACATCTTTGTGAGTAATAAAAACCACAAGGAGTAAATAAATCTGATTGTTCAGCCCCTGAAAAAAATATCACTTCAGTTCAAATAACATCACTTCGTAGCTCCAGTTACAGGTTATCTATTTGCATCAGATCAAGGATGCTCCATTCTTTTTTCAATAACAATTTTTAATACTTGTCTGAAAGTATTAAGAACTTTATTCAGAACCAGTCCTGTTCAAGACTATCTAAATATTGATAAATGAAGCATTAATGGAAAACCTTATATTTGCAACAGTAACAAGATGTGTTGATAATTTAAAGTACTAGACACACATTACAAGAACTTTTAAGAGATAACGGAATCCTATCAGTGTTTATATATACATAGGGATACTTGGAAATTATTATTACTGATGTATACATACATATTACTTATGTATTTAAGACAATGTCAGTTATTAGAAAGAATGTGTACATTCCTGGTAATACCTGTTTCAGGGCGTTCTGCTCCCAACCCTGCTAATAGATCGACAGTTCTGTTAAGGTCTTCAGAATTGGGTCCCTTCTCTGACACAAGTCCACACAGATAACCCAGAGATTTTAACTATAAGAGAAACCAGATGCTTGTTTTCAACAGGCTACAAAATCAGTATAAAACTCCTTTTATTTATTACATTATTCCTACAGTACAAGACATTTCCACCGCTGTCATATTGTACTGCTTATAGGATCTGTATTAAAGTTGCTTCATGGGAAGAAAGTAGAGAAGCTTTCAAAACTACCTGTTATTCCCAGAATAGAAATTATTAAGAATTAAATTGCATATAAGTTACTGACTCAGGTAACACTGGAACACATGCATATACACACACCCCCCTACAGGCATAACAACTAAGATCAGAATGAATTGTTCTGGTTTTCTGTATAAACACAGACAGAGCCTGAGATGTTTGCCAGTTACTACAAAAGAATTTCCAGTAACCTTGTCTGTATTTTTGAAAACTACATAATCAAGAAATGCAGGCAGCCTCCACTAAGCTAGTTAGACAAACTTGCAAATTCACCTAAGGTATTGTATTCCGCTGAAAACCTTCTTGAAGGGATGACTAGCATAGCTAATGATGTTAAAACAGTGTCACACTGTTTAAAATCCCTTCTAGACAGCAGCTGGTATGCTTAATACACAGAGGTCAGCAGAGGAGACTGTCTTAAAGAAGTTCAGCTCTGTTGGTCATTTGGGTAATTAACTTAGAATAACTCAACTACCAAGGTAAGCATGCAAAAGAAAAAAGGTCTCAGCTTGTCATATTACTCTACATCAGATAAAATGAGGATGGCCATTATCTTTGGGTTTGTTTTTTTAAGGGGGGGGTGTGGGGAGGGTGAGGGAGGAAGGAACAGACGAGGTATTACCCTAGTTATTATGAACCCCATATTAAATTCCACAATAAAAAGTGCAGAATCCCTTCCACAGAAACAAATGGTCTATTTCAAAATTGTATTATCACATCTGCAACACATAATTTGCTCACCTTCTCAGTGGCGTAGCTCCATAAACCAACTGTATGGGAAACATTTGCATCTATTTGAGCCCTATCACAGCAGCCTTCTATTCTTTGTAAGACTTCCAAACAACTCAAAAATACCCAACAATCCAAAGCTCCGGGAGGAACAGAGACCTAAAGATGAACAGATAAAATTAACTGGGAAATAAACATTAGAAAATACTTCAGCAAAATACTTTTCTTGATGCAATACAGTAAAGCCTCTTGGAAGAGCTTATTCTAAGAATACACAAGAAAAAACAGGACAATCCTTACTACCTCCAGAATAACTTAAATATGTTAGTTCATGAAACAAGGAATGCTAAGTTGCTAAGCAACTAAACAGTGATTATATTAACTAGATTTTATATATTCACCGAGATGAAAGATAAGGAAAAGAGGACTAATAGGTACTAGTACTTGGAAAATTCCAAAAATTTAGAAACTAAGCCTATGGAAAGCTCAGTTAGGAAAATGTCTGAAAATATACTACTACTTTTCTAAGAAGACATCAGATCTAACTGAGACTGAAATTAGAAGAACACTAAGAAGTAGATTTAAAAACTGGGAAAAAAAAAAAAAAATTAGTCTACACTTCTTTCCTAACAGTAAGTTTGTTAAGCAAAGGATGAGACATCTATCATGGACAACTAATTAAAGAACGGAGATAACAAACCAAGCAAACAACCCTCCACCCCTTAAATCAAAACACAAAGGAAAAAACCTAAAAGATCAAGGAGAGATTATAAGTCAGGACATGACAGAGAAAGACAAGGGTTTGATGCTAGAGTATTTCAAGAATCAAGATAAAGATTAGCATAACAAAAGATCTGGACTATAATCATCATAATAGTGTCCCAAAATCTTGTTCATACACAATGCAAAAATATTCATTTTAGAAAGACTATGAAAGCCTTGAAGCCCATAATAAACCAGGTAATTGACTAAGGGGATAGGAAAGTTCAACATGTAAGCACAATGCATTTGGATTTGAAAGGATTTTCAGGAAAATAAAGATCACAACAACAGAGTAGTTTAGATATCCACTATGTGTTCAGTGGCATCAAGCCATATTAAGAGATTTGCCTGTATTAAGAAAAAGGATAACAGAGTAACTGCACAGTATGCACAAATAAGCATCACTGACTCACAGCCTGAATACCTGCATTTAGTCTGGATCACCACATCAAGACAGAAATAGCAAAAATAAGAGATAGTGAAGAGAAGAGCCTCAAACACTGAGGACAGAGGACCTGCTTGGGTCCCTGGTACCTTGGTATCGCAGTATCAGAAAGGCAAAAGTTAGCAGCTACTGTTACAACGGCACAAACAAAATTACCATAGGACCAGATATCCACAGGGTTAAGGACATGGATGTGTCACAAGGTGAAACCCAGAAATACTCTTGTGCACACTATGCTGTTCTTAAAGATGTATTTCAATTCATAGAGGTCTGAGGTCATATGTGGAGGATGATCAGTGTACAACATTGCTGATAAAGCCTCTTTAGAGGATTAAAAAACACCTGCAGAAACTGAAGTATGGAGGGAGGAGGGGTAAAGCCTGGAGGCATGCAACATGACAAAAAGCTAGGAGTGCTGTCACTTGTTTCTCTCTCTTCTGTCATTGGATGAGAACTCCAGAGACATGTAACACAGCAGAGCATTCCTGGGCACCCAGGTTCACAAAGTAAGAACCACAAAAAGTGATCAAAGCAGCATCCAACTTGCCTGGTAGGGAGAAGCATTACTGTAGATACTGTTTCTAGGTCAAAATTGCTTTTTGTTACAGGCTACTAGGCAGCATATGAGCATGTTAACCACTCTGTCGTATTTTCTTTAATACAACACTCTTACAGATTTAAATGATGGGAACTATAGTTCAAGGGACTAGTAATAAATCCAGGAAAGAAGCAGACAAATTACCTACCAGCTTAAGAATTCAACTTTCCAGATGAAGACTAGAATATTTTAACTAAATACAGGTTTGGTGTTCAGATGTGACATCTCCAAATTTCTTTCCAAAGACATGTCATGATGCAACATTCAAGAATAGCACTGTTAGAATATGTTATTACAGCAACATTTGGATAACTCACAGCCAGTGTTTACTGCATTCTGGTCACCAGCATCTAGACTTCAAAAATCTTAGATCATCATTTAATAAACCCATTCACATAAGGGAATATATTACACTGACTCACTTCTAATAGCTTGAGTTCTTGCACACAGTTGTGAAGAAGCTCCAATGCTCGCTGGGAAACCTCCCATGGCCTCTGCAGGAAGATTAATAACGTGCACTGGCGAGAAAACAGGTAACTACGCAAGTCCAGCAGAGTAGCTTCTTGATTCTGAATTAGCTCTCTCTTCTCCATGTCTATCGGTTTTCGGAGAATTAAACCATTCCAGCTTCTCACTGGCTGGCAAAAAAACGTCAGCCAGTTTGCACCATCTAAGTAAATAAAGTTAATATCCAAGAATCAACCACTGCTTTCTATCAAAGCCTCTTCTTCCTCCCTCCAGAGGTTGTGAGTTGGCTTGCTATTTCTAAATTTTATCACATGGAGAAATGATTTGCTGACTTAACTTAAAAAATGAAACAAAAAAAAACCAGCAGAAACCCCATAAGCATTTTGTCTTAATTGCATATTTATTATTATGATAGTGGCAATCAGTTGTAACATATATCTTGGCAATTCAGCCTACCTGAAGTTCAAAATAAATAAGCTTTATCTACTTAAATATTTACTAGTCATTGTGGATAGATGTGTCCCTGCTTTCAGGTATAGATCAATCAGGAAAAATATATTTCGCTGCAATTACGCCTGCACTGTATTTTTACCAGATTCATAACACATACCTGATTAAACCTGTTATACAACAACACATGCTTTAGCTTATTAAAACAGTTTAAAGTTATTTGATACTTCTTGTACGGTAATTTTTCTTGATGAGAAACTTAAATCCTCTGTAGTGCAGAATAAGCACACATTTCTATTCAGTTTTGCAGGGATCACCAAACATCTCATTTGCCATCTGAAGCAAAACTGAACGTATTTCTCCAGGAAGCTCTTTATTGAATAACTTGGCCGTGAGCTGCGAAAACAGTAACTGTATCTCAGCCAGATCCATATTTAGGTAATTACAGAGTTTCAGGGCTCTGTTTGTAACCATCACTGAACAAGAGCAAAAGGAATGTTTTCATTAAAAATTGCTCCTAAGCCTCAGAGACGAAAAACACAACTTATATTATACATCAGGCTACAACTGATGTATGCTTGAATTTGCATACAGCACAGAACAAGAGCACAAACTACCTAGTGCATCTTCACTGCACTGGACCTTCTTTTTCTCCCATGTACACATATGGTACCCAAAGCACTAGGTTATTTAGAAAAAGCATAGTGAAGAAATTAATACACTTAACATTTATTTACCATTTTAAAGACACTTACCACCAGCCCCAAAATTGACCACATATTGAGAAAACAAGGCATCCAGTTCATCATACTGCACTAGCGCATCCTCAAATTGCTGCAGCATCTCGAAGACGAAGGCCAGCTCTTCCTTTTGACACACAGGCAATATAAATAGCACATTACTGATATTAGTTGTGTCTGCTATTACAGATAGCCCTCATCCATGCATAGAGCTGTGGGAACTACTTTTTCAACTTTCTTCCCCTTCCAGTATTTGTGCATACAGGAAAACCTGCCACTGTAGCATCTGCATCATCTCGTGCTAACACAGGGATGTTCACAGAAGAAGATTAAGTCATACAGCTGTGCCAGTGAACTCTGTTCTGCTAGATCCTGATTGACCTCAAGATAATGTACATTATTGTTATGAACCTCAAGATAATGTCCATTATCACTACTGAAAGTTTGACTTAAAATAAAAAAGTTGAACGCTGATCTCTCATTATAATAATAATTTTCTCCCATTTGCACTGTGAAGTCACCAAGTGGAGTATCAATAAAGGTTCAGTTGAAGAGAACCAAAGTGATAAGCAGAAAGTCTAATAATTAGATATGTCATACGCAAAAAGTAGCACATAAAGTCAAAGGAAGCAAGAAGATGAGGTAGAGGTGGTGTGGAGAATAGCCCTGTACATGGACCAGAAAACTCCAAAGGAATCAAGATCTTTAATTTTATTGAACAAGAATTTCTTGCTTTTCTCTATACCAGCTAAGACAAAGACATATTTAGAAATATTAAGAAATTGAATTATCTACATGGATGACTCCAAAATAGACACTTTTCTAAAAAACATCCCCATACATACTGATAATAATCTAAAGAAAGCATAGCAACATTCATATTAAACACCAATGACAGTTTTGACTGGTTTTGCACTGGCACAGTAATTGGACATTTACCCAAAATTCAAGACACTTTCTAGATGCAATGTTTGCTTCAGCTGAGGTTCATAAAACTTTGAGAAGCTTGAAAGATTCTGCTTCTGTCATAGCGTTGTATTACAATGTAACACAAACCTGCTACAAACAAGGTATAAAAATGCTGCTTTTATACCAGTCTTCATATTTCCTGACAACCCTCAAAGGAGGGGAACATTAAAAGTACCAGAAAGGCAACCAGAACAAAATTTACTACAATGCCATTATTAAAACTAAGATTTAAGTACTTCCTAAACATAAAAAGAGACTCTTACCTGAACCATGAAATACTCGCAGAAGCTCCACCCTGGCTCAGTCCTTTTCTCTCTCAAGGTTCTCATGTCATCTTCAAACTTGCCTAAGTTTTTGGTAAAAGACATGAGAAGCAATGTCCTGAGTTTGGTCAGGAAGGCATTCCAAGATTCCTGAGAACGGGAAGAGTCTTTCAAAGGGTCAGAAAGTACCACACATCTGTAAACAGATCGATACAAATTATTTTCGAGGTGGTAAACATAAAATTCACATACAAATGCTCTGTTGAATACTGTGCATACCTGACAGATTCAGAGTGGGGAAAAAAAAATGTAGTTGTCCATTAAGTACTAACCTGAGGTAAAGAAACAAGGTTGAGCATTATGTTTGTTTGTGGGCAGGTGTGTTGCGTTTTGGGGTTTTTTGTTTGTTTGGGTTTTGGTGGCTTTTAAAAAAACTTTTCCATATACATTTAAGTCTGTGATAGAGTTTAAGAGAAGAGTTAAGCGCTTTCCACAAAATTAGTACTATGAAGCTCTACTATTTTTGGAGCAAATAATGGATACATTATTCCAATTACTTAAAGACAAGTAATGTTATAGTTATCCAAGGAAAAAACAGTCTGCTTATCAATACAAATCAGCAGAACGGTAATTACAGTTATTTCTGGCAAGAAATACAAGATTATGCAAGATACAAATCAAGATCCATTAGATCACATTATGGTCAGCCTTTCCTAAGTCACTTAAAATAATCCTCCATGATATATTCTTACGGTATCTCAATTTGTTTTTACACATCCTATGTGCTGAAACTTCCACTGCTTTTCTCAGAAAATACATAAATAAGCAGATCCCATTAATTCACAGATAAATCAGTCCTTCTTTAGAGCATATTATTTCCTCAGCTTTTCTGTCAGTTTAGTAACATTCAAAAACCTATTGATCTCCCTAAAGGCAGAAAAATCTCCCATCTGAAAAAAACACCATTTCTGTTTAGAAAACTCATCTTACCCTGTGGCAATATGATTAAACCAAGCCAATCAATCAGTTAGAAGCCACAAGCCAACTGAATTGAGTTGTTCAAACTGTTTGCCCAAATAACCCTGTAATATACTAAACACTGTCTAGGTACCAAGAAAGTGCTGCCAATGGACGGTGTGTTATAATGTGCTGACCTGCCAGTCACTGTCAGGTCACACTGAAGTACAAGGAGTGCTTCCATCTGCTCTTTTCACCTACAAATATTTATCCTGTCACTCATTTTTAGGAGGAAAATCTCCTGTATAAAGTTAACCTCCAAGGTAAAAAGAAAAAAACTGTAATATATAATAGATGCAGTGCAATGTTTTGAAATAACGAAGACAGTATCTGGAAAAGTTTGTTTCAAATTAAGATGTGTATTTTGTTGACTTTAATGAAAGCAGAAACAGTCCCATATATTTGTTATTATTTTCCCTAGAATAAAAGCATCTGAGGAAACTGGCTTTAAGTCAATTGTTTCACAGGAGAAAGGTGATTAAGTGAAAGACAAAGTACAAATGTAAAAAATATGCCCTATTGACATCATATTCCACTCTCACCTTACTCCCACTACCCGTAATTCTGGACACATTTTTGCAAGCACCTAAGCAAACAAAAACCCCTGAAGTTCTAAAAACTGATTATTATCACACTGTTCCCCTTAAACCTCTCTTAGCCAGGAGGAAATACTAGGAAGTTTTTTGAAAAGCATTTCAAAGCCACCACAAATCCAGGAAGAATTGAAAATAAGCTTCTCTCTTTGTGTCAGTTTCGTTCAAGGCATAGGTCTTATGGTACCATCAGAATGCTGGACACTCAAGGAAAGGTGAGAAAACAACCTGTTACATTGTTGAGTTTTTAAATCAGCACCACCAGTCAAAAGCTGAAAACATCTGCAAGTGAAAGAATGCTTACCTGTCACTTTGTTTGTTACAGAAGTCATTTCTTATTTTATCTACTATAGAGGTTCGGGGAAGGATATTTGTTTTGTTCTTTTTCTTGGCATCACTCTCAACTACCACAATTAGCCAGTCCACCGAGCTGTGAGCTTTGAGAACATTCTGCCACTTGGTGATGTCATCCTTGACTGTAGTTTTGTAGACTTCCGTGTCCTAGGATGAGAAGTGGTGAGTCAAACAGACATTCTGAACAATTTTAAAAGGCAAATTTTCTTCCAACGGAAGACAAATAGAAAGACTTAACAGAGTTAGTGACATTAAGTTCACTTCCTGAAATAAATCTAATGAGGCAAAGTACAGTAAGGCTTTGGTCTTTGAATTGGATTTATTTCTAGTGTTTTCGTTAACAGGAAATATATCTTTGGATTGAGTATACTATCATTCTTTAGATTACTGAAATTGAGGGTTTTAAACATAGTTTAAAAATCTTATTTTACACATTCTTGAATTTTGCAACAAAAACATGTTTGAAATTACAAAGTTGAACTGTTTTGTCATCACATAGTAACAGAAGTGTGATATTTGTGCCTTCCAACACTGCTCAAATCTTAATCTGTTTAAAAGCTTTTTCATAAAAAAAAAAATCCCACAGAAGTATTGTTTGGCACTTTTTTGGCTTCTGGGCTGGTTTTAAACAGATCAGTTCAGACAATGCTTAAGGCTGTTCTGGATTGGTCACAGATCAGATGTCACCTTTGTCCAACTGGGTAATTAATTTGTAACAGAGGCCATCCAAAAAGCAGTGAACTGTATATAAACATAATTAAGACATCCCAAATATTGCCCAGTTTAGATTGCTGGCATGTACTTGTAACAGCTGACACATACAGAAAATGAACTAAAGAAAAAAAAATCTTAACATTTAACCTTGTGAATAGATCACAACTGCAATACTCTGGCTATGTTTCTGTATTGTGAAGCAAGTGTTCTGTGCTACTGTAGTAACACTTTTAGGTCCTGAGTTTTTTTCATCCCAAAGTACTGAAGAAAGGTCATTCAAAAGCCTGTTCTGTTAGTGTCAAGCAACATTACAAAGAAATAATGTCAAACTTATGGCAAAAAGTTCTCGAACTGACTAAGTTTTGTTTCCAATAATATTGGATATGCATACTTACAATTGGTCAACTAAGCACGAAAAGCAAATGAAAACTACCAGACAGCACAAGCAGAAATTCAAAACAATTTAATTTTTAAATCCCAGTACTCAGTAGTTTTTCGTGATGTTTTCCTAATACTTACACAACATTCTGTCCAATAAATATGAAGAAAGGGAAAAGTCAAAAGGGCCTTATTCCCCTCTTTGGGTAGTAGCTCCTCTTTAAACTGAACGAAGTTAGATTCTAGATGAATCATCTTTGGAGCACGGCCATAAGACCTACAAAGTTTAAAAACTGAAATTAATGGTCAAGATATACACAGCAGAATAGAAAACTGAACATGTATTTTGGGGAAGCGGAATAAACTGAAATACTCTAGTACTAGAAACTTACAAACTATATTTACCACAGTTTGTGTAAAGTTAACTAAAATTTGTTAACTGTTCAAAAGAGACAGATTCTCCTTTTTGCAAGAACAAAATTCTTGAAAAGATTTTCTGGTTCTCAAGGACCTCTAAAAGTAGAAAATTCCAAATCAGAAAACTCAAAAAATGTGGTTTTTTTCTGTGAGAACACTGTGTGCCATACCAAACTTTTTGCAGGAAATTCCATGTAATTCTCCATAAGTTCTATCTACATTCTCATTAAGAAAATATCTTGCTTGCAGAACATGGCTGCCAAAGCATATCAAAGCACACACCAAGACAAACCCACAAACCACAAAACCAAAAAGTGAAACACGGCATTACTATCACTTTTCTTTAGGTGAAGTTCAACATGGCTGGCTGGAAATTATTGTCCTGAACAACATTTACCTTGATTATCTAAGTTCTCTTTTCCTCAAGTCAGTTGCTATACTCAGGTCAATTTATGGTAAAGTCTTCTCAGAGCACAACAAAAAACACACTTGCCCAAGTCTAAAAAACACACTGAAGTAGCATTAGAGAATAAAATGTTAAGTTTACCTCCTCCATTCCATGGGTTCTCTAGGAAGCTGCTGAGAAAGTGTAGGATATAAGGAAGTAAATAAGTTCTGATCTCCAGCACCTAAAGAGAGAAAGGCATTAATCTATTACCATGTGCAAACTACGGAAAATAGATTAATAACCTATACTATTAATGGTTTGTTGTTTCAATAAAAAGATATATTTTTGACTGTCGTGTGGAAACTGGATCCTAGCACTGAACTAGACTTTTTTTTAATCACATGCTCTCATAACTCAATACAACACTTTAACAAGGCACATAACATATACACTGTTACAACTTCCGATTATGATTCTCCACATAGTTGAAAAATGTATTATCAGTAGCCTACAAATATTAATTCTTAAATTCTGTTCCTCTGTGTTCAAAGAAGACATGACAAAGACAAGACAGGCTTAAAGTAAATTCTTCTAACTTCTGATGGGGTTTTTTTGCATCTCTGAGCAAACAGATGCTAAACTCTGGAACAAGGTACTTTGTCACACGTGTTTGAATCTGAACTGACCAGTCAACCACACTAGCCAATGCATAATCTCAGTCATTCATGATACTTACACAGAAGACATGGCATTTGATGTCTGGCAAACAGACACATCCAAATGAGAAGGGAGTAAGGTAAAAAATATATTTGTCACTGCATTTGATCATGGTTCTAAAGTCTTATTTCATGTGCACTCTCTAAATCTGGGATCTCCCTTCCCTGTACTTCTTCCTTACTGTCACATCTTTGCCTGGCTGCATTTTCCTCTACCAGATACTGTAACTCAATTCTAAAAAATTCTTTATTTCCTCTCATAGAGGCTCAACTCTTGCCCCTCCTCCCCCAAACCTGCCCTTAGCCAGGATCTCTTGAGCTACATTTTCAAATTAAGATTTTAACAGGCCTATAGGTAATTCTGCTATCTCCTGGTAGATCTCCACTTGTTTCCTCTTGACAATCATTTGCCATTGTACAGCCCATCCTGAATAGAAAGATCTTCTCACCTTCCTATGGAACAGGGAGCTATGGTTAGAGAAGGACACAACATCTTTCTTCTCTCTCCCGCCCCTCAGTCCCACCTCCTGGCACACAGCCAGACGTTACCTCCACAGCAGCTTAGCACACACTACCTAGGAAACTCTTTTCCAGCCCATTCACCTTTTCCCAGTTTTGTCATATATATTATTTTGATTACTGGCCACTAGCATAATTCCATCACCATACCAAAAAAAAAAAAAAAAAATTAACATGTTAAAAGTCTCATTAAATGCCAGAACAAGCAAACCAGCTCTTCTGATGTCTGACCACAACAGCTGCTATTCAGTGATACAACCTCCTAGAACAGCTAAACAAAAACCCCACTCCACTATTAGTGCTTTAGCCTTAAGTCTCCAGAAAGCACTTCATTCTTGACTCTTCACCTTCATCCTGTTATGACTGAATTAAGTGTACCATACCAACTCTTATTTAAGACCATAAACAAATAGCTAAAATGAATACTGAAACAAGTTAGCCATATTGTTAATGCTGTCTTACACCAAGTTACAGCATCTCTATGAGCTCGGTCATGGAGAAGTCTATTGATCTGCAGTGCATTAGTGTCTACAGAAAGCAAAACATGGCTTAGTGATTTAGCAACAGCATGATGACCACCATCAAACTGATAGCCCATAAAGCTTGGAGCCTGACCGAAAAAACGAACCACGTATTTCACCTCTGGAGACTTACAAAGTGTTCTTTCTGTACTGTATCTAAAAATCCAGTGTATGCCAAAAAAGAAGTTTCAGAACTCAACATCTTGAGTAAAGAGCTACTCCAGAATACAGAGGAACTACTAAATGATAATGTTTAAGCACCATGCTGTTCCAGACAACCACATCACACTATCAGCTTAAAAAAGATATATTCATTTTTAAGCCAGTCAGTTTTTCCTCCTGCATTGGTTTTGAGGGCATATAAAACACAAGTAAGAATGCGTTTTATGATCAAGGCAAGACTATTCTCTACAACTAGAGGAAAAGGAAGAACAGACCCACAACACAAAAATACATTGACTATCTAGCTAGCAGACCAAACGTTGCTACCGCATATTAAAAGTTCCCAAAGGGCTACATTTCAAGTTCTCTCAACTAGACCCTGCATCTACTGTAATCAGAATGTTTGAGCTGCTCAAGTCAAGAACACTAAAGTTATCACCAAGCAACACTAGCACAGCACTGACACAGGACAAACATCAAGACTGGTCAGTAGTAAGGACTTGCAAGATGCACATTAAATTGTTAACAACTTGCTACTGGACTGTGGGGAGGGGAACACCTCCCAGCAAGTAGACAAGTAAGAACACAACCTTCACTAAAAAAAAAAGTCATGAAAGATCACTCTAGTTTTAGACTGGTGTTGTACAAGATTCCAGTGACTCAGAGACCTTAACCAGGGTAGAATCATAGAATGGTGTGGGTTGGAAAGGACCCTAAAGATTATTCCATTTCAAACCCCCTGCCATGGGCAGGGAAAACTCCCACTAGACCAGGTTGCTCAAAGCCCCATCCAGCCTGGCCTTGAACACTTCCAGGGAGGGGGAATTCACAGCTTCTCTGGGCAACCTGTTCCAGAAGTCTCATTCTCTTCTGTATATATGCCTCTGAAGCATTAGTAATTGTTGCGTTCATCATTTACTTGGCAAAGTATATAATAAAAAATAAAATAAAATAAAACGGGGGGGGGGAGGAGGGAAGTGGAAAAAAAGAAAAAAAGAAACCAAACCACATCAGCACAGCAATTTTTGCTTGTATCTGACTGAATTCTATGAATTTTGAAACATTCCAAAAAAACACCAATAACCCTGAAACTCAAACTTAGAACAATCCCCAAAAGTCTGAGAATTGCTTCAAGGATTTTGTTGTGGGCTTTTTGTCAGTTGTTTTTTGTTGTGGGGTTTATTTTGTTTTGGTTTGGGTTTTTTTGAGGGGCAATGGTGGTTGTCTTTGTTTTGGTTGGGGCTTTTTGGTGGTGGTGATTGTTTTGGGGACTTATTTTGTGGTTTATTGAAAACATAACAAGACTAATGCGGCCAGATACCTAAGCACAACTGTATCACAACAAATTAATTTCAGTGGATGGATCTCAATACTAAGCCCTCGCTCAGTGGAGAAAAGCCACTCTGAGCCAAAGTGTAAAGGATTGTCAGATACAGCTGAAAAGGAGAAAGAAGGATATGTATATATGGGAAAGAAAAGTAATTCTGGAATCCTATCATAACTAAAACTAAGTAAGCTTTTAAAGAAGAGTTTTCTTTTACAATCAACAGAATTAAGTAAGACCTAAATATCCAATAAAAATAACTATGGAGTAACAACAAAGAGTCACCCCTTACCACCTAAGACACAATAAGAAGTGCGTATCTTCTGTTTTATTATAGTAAGTTTGCCTAAATTATTCTTTATAAAATAATTGTATTAATTTTTTATAATAGTCAAATTTTTATATATTTTGTACTATTTTAAAATATATTCTACAGCTTCTCTAGCTTGTATTATAAACATAAATAAAATATTAAAAGAAAACAATTAAAAATAGGTATTATTTATTTTTTAGAACAGGAAAGAAATGCTAAGCCATAGCCTCTGGAGCACAGATCTCAGCTTTTATACCACATATGTCTGAATTAATCTGCTCCCTATCTGGATGTTAACACACACAACCCTCATATAGAGAAAAAACAATAATTCTTTAAGTGATGCCCCCTCAAGTAGAGTGTGTTTCTGTACGTGAAGTGTTAAGACTCACCCTAACAAAGTAATAGAAAGCAGTAATGTTCAAATGATACACATTAAAAAGAACCATTTCTGGAGAAAGGGAAGAAAGGAGAAAACACGTTTCCTTTCTTTCCACATTAGAGTTCAGAAAGTATGTTCTTTGCCACTTATCTAAACACTTCACCAACAAATGAAGACAAACAGGTATCTGTCCAGAAATCCAAGGCAAATAAAGCAGCAGAACCTTAAAAGGATTTTATGATATGCCTAAATCAAATACCAAATCAGACAGCGTAAGTTAAAAGCATTTCTGTGACTTTCAAAGACTTGACGTCCACCAAACTGACATCCAAAATACTAAGGTGGGCAGGTCAGGCATAAGAGGAAGAAAACTTACTCAAATTTCTCATGAAGACATCTGTAAAAATTCATTACATAAACCAAGCAAAGAATGTCTGTATCATTTGTTCAAGGACAGGCTCTATTTCTATGTTGCAGCCCATAACCACAAACCTAATCCTGGGGAAAAATTCTGAGATTTACGTTAGCCAAGAAATTAAATGGGCATGTAATACTAAAACACTCCTTGTTTAGGTTACAGCATAATGAAACATGAACAAGTCTTAGATTCTGCAATGACAAAAGCTTATAAGTACCCGAATACCTCACAATTAATTGTTTTCCTTTAGAGGAAATTATTCCAACCCAGTAACTACACAGGCAATGTAAAACCAAAACTCCTGAGGTCAGGTGACTTAAGTAGACAAATATTTTCCTTTGATACCAATTGCAAATGCAGTCAGCTGAGACTAAAGGCTTCAAATACCTTTAAAAGAGCTCAGTACCAAGAATACACTTTGGTGTGGTTTTGTTTAGTTTTTATCCCCAGATATCAGTCCCAGCTAACCTTTCTGATCCCACTTACTTTCCCACTGGTAAAAAGTTCTGCTGTGACTCTTTTTTCATAATTCATTAACCTATTATAAGCGGATCCACCTGAAGTTTTGGAAGGCTGGTAGGTTTTTTTTTTTTGCATATGTTTCTTTTAAAGATCCTCCTAACTCTCAATCCAGATTCATGTTCAAAAGAGGTTTAAAAACTGAAACATGGAGCAGCTTAATTGCTCAATAAAAACCTTACCTGATTCACTAGTAGCCTGTAGAAGAAAATTCCTCTAGTAAAACTTTACATCTTTACTTACTGCTGCACGACTAAATCTATAAAACATACTGCATCTTCTCATGATGTATATAATCAGATAGTTAAGTACGGAATAATACTGGATCCACTACACGAGATGATGACTTAAAATGCAGACAGGAGTGCTGTTTGAGAACAGGGAAAATGCATTTACAGGTTACAGTTGTCTAAAGAGTCTGACTAGCAGCAAACCACTCTAATCACTTGGGCTACTTGCCACTTCTTGTTGGCATATTTTTTATTACACCTACCTGCTGCTAACAGCAGAACCTTTGAATCGAGCTCTTCCAGTCCCAGAACAATATTCTTAACTGCAGGCATTTATTTCCACTCCAAGAAGATATAAAATTATTGCCACCTCCTCTTTAATTTTATTAACCTTTTCCATTTATTCTGCTCTTGTAGGTATTTCCAAACATTTTCCATTCTTAGGCCTACAATGATTTTGCTGATGTTTTCGCTCTTGCTGTATGACAGCACATTCTGAACATGGACCAGATGAAAGTGATGCATCCCATTCTCTCCAAAGATTATATATAAAGTGCATTGTACCAAGAGAGAGTTTGACAGTGAGAACAAATATGCACGCACACAATATATAAACAGGTACTACAAGCTGATAAGGATTCTTCAAAAACTGCATGAAGATAATTGCAAAAGGACAGCTTGGTAGGAAAGCTCTGAAAAACCTATTAATTCTTTCATTTAGCAGGATTGTCTTCAGACTTCAGCCTCCTCTTCATATGGATAGACAGAGCTAATAATTTAAGTGCAAACCAGCTACATAAGGAGAAGCTCTTTCATCAGAATGCTTGGTTGATATGTATGTGTAAGAAAATTATACTGAAATTCCAAAGACCTTCTCAAATTAAAGTTTGTAACAGACTCATGAGAAGGAAGCGACAGGGTTTAGGTTTCCTAGGAAACTAACGTGCATTGTTTTAAAGACTATGTAAAGTCAAGATTGCAAAGAAACTACCCAAGTTCAAGATGTCTGAGGCAAATGCTCAACTTGACTCTTGAAATAAAAAACTATTAATGATGCTGAAAATAGTATTTCTACAGTAGTGAGAAAGCTAGAAGCTGACTCAAAATGCTTTCCAAGCATACAAGGCCTGGCTGTTGGAATGAAGATAAACTGTTACAGAACACGAATTGGGAGTTTGCAAGGTAAGGTGCCAGAGGCAAGCCTAACCACAGCTGGGCAGCAAAACTCCCCAGGGGGTTTACAATCCAGTCAAACAACAGTATAAAAACATGATTCAAACTAATTTGAAAAGGAGTCATCATGGCACTCGGTCATAACTGACAAGAATGATTTAATACTAAACAGGATACTGCCATCTTGAGAAAAGGGAAATAACTCTTGAAGGGACAGTATCTTTCTGTTTCTTCTTCCACACTTACAAACTATGGTTGTCTGTCTGCCAAGAGAAAATGTATTTAGAAGTTTTTGGTTAGACAGTTTGCCTAGCTGAGTTGTATTAATCTAGGCTCTCTGTTAAAACTATGAGGTTTTTGCCAGTAATACAAATACCATAAGTACAAGGCTAATGCATCTACACACAAATTCTGATGAATTAGTACTGGCATGAAAAGAATAATCAGAAAAAACTGCACTTGCAGTTGACATCAAGCATACAAGCCATGTGGAAGCCGTCATTTTTGTTCCATAGGCTGAGGCCTGTACATACATAGAGTGCTGAGTTCAGGACTGTACCAATATAGCAAATAACTCCTGTTACCATACAGACTAACTCACAGACTTGAAAGCACAACTCTCTTCACCAAAGCAGCATTCCTTTCAGAGTAACGTCAAATTTACCTCAAGTAGATATAACGGTTTGTTTACAAAATATCTGTTATACACGGTGTTGAAAGTAAGCTTCATTCCAAGTAAAACTCTCAGTTCAGTTCTCCCTTAAAAAGCCTAAGTGTTAACAGAAGTATTTCATTATACAAATGTTTACCTGACAGAGATTAATCTAAATCTTGTAGCAAGAGGAAATACTTATGTTCTGAGACACAACCTCACTTAACCTTCACTCTTCCTTCATGTAACCAAAAACTAGGCGCCCCCTTGCAGGTCTGTTTTCCCTTCATGTGCACCTGCTAGGTGGGGCAGTTATCCTGGGCACCTCCAACTGCCTGAAATCGGAACCACAAAACAAAAGACAAACTGTATTTGTTGAACAGCTTCTAATATTGTGGCTTTGAGTGTGTTTTCCAACAAACCAATAACAAGCCAACCATTCTCTTCCTGGAAGATCAAGCTTTGCTTCCTCATAAATCACCAGCAATTACAATGCTTAGAAGAGCTTTCCTCCAAGTAACTAATTTTTGATGAATGCATTTGTTTGAAATGCTGCAGTCCGTCTTTAAGTATTCTACTTCTCTGGGCAGAAAAAAGCTGGATACTAAACCAGCTGAAGCAAAAAGAATTCCTTATTGAAAACAAAGGGTTTTGTTTAAAAATGGTATTAAGTCACCATTACTACATGCACCAGAAAGATCACCTCTGAGCACTTTTGCTCAATTAGCCTTATTTTCTGAATTAGGTTGTCTCAGCTCAAGCCATTCTAGTCCATACCAGTAAAGATACTACTCTCATGCTTGTTCACAGCCCTAGAAATTATTCCATTAGTCCAGGAACTAAGCACAGAAATGATACATAACGTTCACCTCTTATTTCATTTGTAAGTATACTGCTACCATACTATATGATAAGTCCAAAACATTTTACAATCATAAAGTACGCTCACTCACTATACGAAAATAATATTATTTTCAATATCAGATAATTGGGCTTGATTGTAATCCGATGAAATTTAATGTCCTGTAATTTTGAAAATGTTCCTGCACAAAGAGGCCAGAGTAATTTTCTGTACTTACCAACAAAAAAACCAAGCCTGAGGTCAAACTGCATGTACTTCAACAGACTGAGAGATACTGAGACCTACTGAAATCATAAAGGAACAGTAAGGACTGACACGCACCAATCACACACACAAAGTCTCTCCAACTCTGAACACAAGCTAAAGCCAGCAAACGTGAAGCCAATCCACAACAGCCTGAACAGTGGCGTAACACCAACAAGGAAGGCAACTATATCCTTCAGATGTTTCTGAAGTGTACATTTTTCTGACTTGAAACCTGAAGTGAAAGGGATTTCAAAAATCTTGGAGTAGGTGAGTACAGGAGATTCCATGCAGATACCACTGACTTCAGTTTACACACTGCATCAAAAAAAAAAGTTTAAGGAAAAAGCACACTTCTAAGAAACTCTGAAAAAAAATACATGCACACAGAGAGTTCCATAGTTAAATAGTTCCGAGTTCACAGTTGGACATTTTTCCTAAATGTGAATACCTAGTCTAAGACCTTAATCATCAATAGATGCTTACTTTGTAACAAGACAACACACACACACCTGGGACAGAGTTTCTATTTCACGTTCACATAAAGTATTCCCAATGTTTTACTGATAAACTCTAAACATATTGGTAATGTCATCAATAGAGATGCTTTTGACTAAGAATGAACAGCCACTGCTTACCTTTTGTTAGGAAAAAAAAAAGCAGAATTCTCTACACTGATCTCATTCACCTTTTGTATTAAGAACATTACAAATGTATGTCACATGCTTGTTTTAAGTGAACTTTGTGTGCAGCCCTCTATCGCTGCAGGAGCACAGGAGCTCACATTTTACATCAGGACCAGCATGCACAAGTCCCAGCTGACTGCCTCTGACACCTGAAGGAACCAATTCATGGCTAGAACCACGCGATCCGGTTTGTTAAATAAACTGTCTCGGAGATAAAACTAAAGCACAGCAGCTGGAGATTAAATTATAATGTCAGTGGGAATCCATCAATGGGAATCTCTCCTCACCACAGATGATATCTTACCTCTCCCTACTTCTCTTACCCCGAGCAAAACCACACAAAGCTCGCTGGTAAGAAGTTCGGGCTTTAAGACCCCAAAGAACCTGTAAGCATGGCATTCACGTTTTTGTTATTTGTTATAAACTGAGACATAGAGAAACAACCCTAAGTTCGTCCACTGACACCCAAACGGAGGGAAATGAGTAAGAGGCAAAACCCACCCCCAGAGCCCTCGGCAGGCGCCGTGCCCCCCA
>NW_008629354.1:0-314 GCF_000691845.1 Merops nubicus
ATATCCAACCTAAATCTCCCCTGGTGCGACTTGAGGCCGTCTGCTCTGCGCTGCGTCAGCGCAGCTCCACGTGCTCACACAGGGTGTCTCCCCAAGCCATGCAGCCTCACTGTCTTCCAGGAAATAATTACTCACAAAATTCCTGCACAGGGTTCATCACACGCAATATTTCTGCAACTGAGGCCCGTGCAGTCGAGGATGGAAACCCCCCCGTGCACCAAGATAGAGCAGGGCTCTGAAAAGAGGATGTGGGGGCAGAGGAGCGATAACGTCTCTGCCAGCTAAGAGGTGGCTGCGGCTGTCAGACGCAGCAG
>NW_008629354.1:696-1546 GCF_000691845.1 Merops nubicus
TGGCCCTGCTTTGGGGCAATCACAGACCAACCACTTTCTCTGGTGGTGCTTTATTTCTTTAATTTAAGCATATTTTTAAACAAAACCCTGCTTTGCACATCATCGGGCAAGTTTCCCATTGGCCCTTGGTTCTCCCAGCTGAAATACTTTGAAGCTGACTTTAAAAGAAAACTCTGGTCTTAGTAGGTAAACTGGGATCCAGGCAACATCCCCCAGTATCTCCTAACGTGCAGGACTTCCCACAGCAGGAACCAGCAGACTCTACCACCAAAACCAGAAGAGGAAACAGTTGGCTAAATCCTCCTCCCAGCACACCCCACCCCACGGCACCGGCTGCTCGGGACAGGCCGCGGAGCAGCCCCTGCAGAGCCCCCCCAGTGCCACCCCCTGAGCCGGGGGGACAGATCTCCCTGCCCCTGTCACACCCTGGGAGCAGGGATGGCCACATGGATTTCCAACGTTGTTTTGTGCAAAGGCTTCTGCTCTAGCCCAGGCACGCTGCTAAAAGCGTCCCGGTGGCCAGCAGCTGTTCCCGAGCCCACCTGCTCCAGGAGAGAGTGGAAAATAACCCCTGTGTGTGCCTCCAGCTCTGCTGAGCCACGGCCTGGCCCCACCTGGCCAGTGCAACTGCTTGCTCTTCCTGAGCAGAGGAACCATCTGCAGCTGCCACTTCAGGCCAGTCCATGTGCTGCAGGAAAGGATTTAACCCTTCTGGGGCTGCTCTGGGGCTTCCAGGGCTTGGATGTTACAGTCTGGGCTCATCTACTGAAGTGCTGGGGTTAAACCCCCAGCCCTGAAGGAGGGTTGGCAGATGGATGATGTCCACAACCAGGCAAGAAGGATCCTCCTG
>NW_008629354.1:1639-2519 GCF_000691845.1 Merops nubicus
GCCACCTTGGAAAGAGCTGACTCTGCCTGCAGTGGGGTTGGAGCCCTGCCTACAGTGTGTGCTGTGTGGGGATTCTGGCTCTGGAAAGGGCTCCCTGACTTCACAGCAAGTGGAGGTCCCAGTAACAGCAGAGCAAGATTGAGACAGGAGAGGAATTATGGGGCTTTCTCCTGGTGACTGCTATATGATGGGGATTGGATGGATCACCTGGGTCCTTCCTTCCCCCAGGGCCTGCTTTTGGAATCAGCTTGCTCCCTTCTTTCCTAGGTTATGTGTTGTGAGTGAATACATTGGTCTAGTCCTTCCTCCACTGGTGGGCCACCTTGGATCTCTGGCGTATGATCTAAAAGAAGAGCAGGAGATCTGGCTCATGTGTTGACCATTAATGATAACATCCTTCCTTGTTGGGCAAGTGGTCAGCAGAAGATCTGCTTCCCTTCTGCTGTCATGTGTCCTGGTTTGGGGTAGAACAGGGCTGGTTCTGTTCAATGATCTTCCTTTTCAGCTAAAGCTCTCCTCATTCCCTGCACTGTCTGAGGCTGGCAGTGTGTCCCCACAGGCTGCTGCTTCTGGCAGGGATAACACTCTGGGTTTAGAGCCACTGCCAGGGGTTGGGGTGCAGACCAAGGCCACTGCTGAGCTTGGGTACCCCATGGAGGGGGGCAGAGAGTAAAGCTGCACCTGCAGGGAGGAGTGGACAAGAAAAGTGACCCTAAAATTCACCAATGAGGCATTCCATCCCATATCCCTCAGATTCAGTGTAAAAGCTGAAGGATCACAAGGTTCAACCCCTTCCTTCCTCTCTTGCTGCTCCTTCCAGGGCCAGCACCCGAGCAGGACTCTGTCCACCCTGCCCTGATCCTGAGCAGTGTGTTCCTGA
>NW_008629354.1:2566-7579 GCF_000691845.1 Merops nubicus
CTGGGACCTTTCCCCAGGGTGGGCTGGGGTGACAGTGACACTGCCACCGGGGGGTGGGATCAATACTGGGTTTGTATATATTTGTATATACTCCATTTTATCATTGCTGTTATTAGTGGTGGTATTTTCACTGAAGCTGTTTTACATTTCTAATCAATAAGTCTCTCTCCCTTATTCCCTTTCTCTTCCTCTTTGCAGGGGGAGAGGGGTTACCAGGGAGCATCTGTTACAGGTCTGGGGGCAGCCCTGACCCCAAACTGTGACACCATCCAATTCAATGCCTAAATTTTTTATCCTCTTCTGCAGTTTTAGGTGCCTCCCCTTTGATCTTCTTTGAAGCTGCCCATCATTTCCAAGTGAAAAGGACATGCTTGGGTAAACAACCTTCATTTCTGCTATAGAGAAGCAAATTTGCTGACTTTTGGCAGGGAATCACATCAGGAGGACTTTGGTTCCCCTGCAGGTGCTGTCCTGGTGTACCCCGTGCTGCTTCTCCTCTGTGCCAGCACAGCTACCTGCTGCTCCCCCCCACTGTCACTAGGGATGGAGAGGACTCCCCCCTTGCTCTCCAGAAGGCCACTCAGATGTGAAGCCCCTCCACGGGGCTGAGTCCTCACCCCAGTCCCCTGGTGGGCCAGGTGAGTGCCACTGCAGGCACAAGGAAGGCTGGGCAGTGTGGCTGGGGCAGCAAGGGCACTTTGGGCACTGCTGGGAGGCTCCATGGGCTCAGCCCAGTTGGCACTCTGTGCTGGTGGGGTCCTGGGCTGTCCCAGCCAGGAGGAGCCTCCCAGAGGAAGGCAGAAGCCCAGACTGGCATCTCAGTAGAGCCTGTGAGGATCTCAAGGTTCAGGTGGAGGTTGGGACTCCGTGGGTCTCCTTTACCTGGTCATAGAATCACTTTGGGTGGAAAAGACCTCTGAGATCATCGAGTCCAACCATCAACCCCACGCTGCCAAGTCCACCCCCAAGCACCACATCTACACAGCTTTAAACCCCTCCAGGGGTGGGGACTCCAGCACCTCCCTGGGCAGCTGTTCCAATGCCTGAAACCCTTTCAGTGAAAAAGTTCTTCCTCATGTCCAGTCTAAACCTCCCCTGGAGCAGCTCGAGGCCGTTCCCTCTTGT
This sequence comes from Merops nubicus, assembly GCF_000691845.1. Lineage (NCBI taxonomy): Eukaryota > Metazoa > Chordata > Aves > Coraciiformes > Meropidae > Merops > Merops nubicus. The sequence continues at coordinate 3,692 of NW_008629354.1, forward strand.
TCTATCACTAGTGACCTGGGAGAAGAGACCAGTGCCCACCTCCCTATAGCATCCTTTCAGGAAATTGTAGAGAGCAAGGAGGTCTCCCCTCAGCCTCCTCTTCTTCAGCCTAAATAGCCCTGGTCCCCTCAGCTGCTCCTCATAAGACTTGTTCTCTAGGCCCTTCACCAGCTTAGTGGCTCTTTGTTGGACCCACTGGTCTGGACTGGGAGGAGCACTGCTCCAGGCCCAGGGCTCATCTCCTGGGTGGGCAGTAATAGGACACAGGAGAAGGGGCTTCCAGCAGAGGAGCCTGTGAGGAGGCCCTCGGGGTGCCAAGGACTCGTTGTGAAGGGGAGGTCAGAGCAGAAGGTGGGTGAGGTGCTCAGACTCAGGCAGCAAAGGGGACCACCTCCAAGAACCCTGATGGGACCATCGCCGTGCCCTGGGCAGGTGGACGTGAGCAGGTGCTGCAGGAGGAGACCTGACCAAGCTGCTGAGTGCCTGTGTGGAGGATCCTTCACCTCTCTGGCACAGCCCCAAGGTGACCTGCACACTTACCCGAGTGGGACCTGGTGCTTCTGGTAAGAGAAGCTGACTGACACTGCCTGCCCAGACCTGGTCCCACTAAGCAAGGGCATGTCTCTGACCCATCCAAGGCAGCCTTGGTCAGCATGCCCAGCTGGAGGTGAGAAGGGCTCCCCAGCACAGAGGCTCCCCCTCCTGAGGGCACTCCAGAGGAGCTGTGTCTGAGCTGGCTCCCAGCTGTGCTCTCTGCTTGCCACCAGACAGCTACGAAGGGTCTTCACCTCACTGACCTGAGCTTTGGGCTCTAACATCTCCCACTCCTCTCTTGCATGGATGGATTACTTGCTTTATCCTGGGAGGCTGGGGACATCTGCAGAGTCTGGGGCATAGCTGTGACCTCCTGCAGGGCAGGGTCACAGTGGTCAGAGGGGTCCTCAGGCCACAGAAACCCAGAAAAGCAGCAAGAATGATGAAAGGATGGCAGAAGATGGGGAGCCTGCAAAGGGGAGGTCCTTCCCAAAGTGAGTGCTTTCAGAAGACCCACCAACAGGCCAAGGATTACAGGGACAACCTGCAAGACTATTTCCTGAGAAGAAGGGAGCAGTGGGGGTGCCCACCTTCTAAGGAGGTGTCAGTCCTTGTATGTGTGCCAACAGCAGAGTCCTGTAGAAGGCAAACATTGCTATTTATTTTTACCTAAGGAGGCATTTTTGACAAGAACGAACAGGAAATTCAGCCATGGGTGGGTTGGTGTGCCCAGGGAGCAGCCGGCTGTTGACACCAGAGGAGAAATGTGCAGGGTGGGGAGGAGAAAGCAATTTGAAAAAGTAAACAGAATTCAAGAGGTTTGTATAAAGCCAGAGCACAGGCAAACGGCAGAGCAGCCACAGTGCCCGGGGGTGGCCCGTGGACCTGCAGGTTCTTCACACAGCCTTTTCTCCTTCAGATTTTCTCCTTGTGCTTTCTGGTCATGCAGCCAAAGGTGTCCTGAGGTCGGCTGAGCACCTCTGGGCACCTCACTACACTGGTAAGACTTTAAGGCCTCCCAGCTCCTTGCCAGATGCAGGGTGGAGGCAGTCTCCCCTCTGGCGCTGGGGAAGGGGGTGGAGCGGCCGCTGAAGCAGAACCAGGCGTGAGGCCTTATCAAAACGTGTTTGCTTGGCAGTGGGTGGAGTGTGATTTCTGCTCTGAAACATGCACAGGTCAGAGCTGCTGCCCCTCCAGAGCGGGCAGATCAGCTCAGCAGAGACAGGGAAGGAGGACGCCCTTCACCTGAGGCCATTTTGCCGTTTCCCAGCACCTGCCACCCTCCTGCTCCAAGTGAGTTATAAAGATGCAAACTCAGCCACAGCAGCATAATGGTTTATCAACTGCTCCCTTCTTATCTAGCAGATACCAGATTAATCTCACGGGTCAAAGGGGAGCAGAGAGAGTCCAGGTCTCACCCACCAGGCAGGTGTTTCCAGGTAGATGCTCCCCAGGAGAAGCACCAAAGGGGTGCCAGGCCCAGCAGGGCATGGAGAACACAGCCAGGTGTGCCAGGGGGTGCCCACGCCTGCGCTGGGCTGTGACCCTGCGGCAGGGGCTGTGCCTGGGGCAGCATCTCCACGACTGCTTTGAGTGAACACCCAGTGGCTGCTGAAGCCCTGAGTGATTTCTGAGGGCAGTATCACCAGCCTCTGCAGAGCACCCTCCACTGTACTGAGAGTGGCAGAGCTGGGCACTGGGCTGCTGAACTGAGGCGATCTCTGCTGAGCTACTGGGTACAACGGGCCTGGTCTCTTTGGTGCAGGAAGAGCTGCCACCTACTGAATTCATGTCCTTTATTAGTTCTTGGTTGGGAACCTCAACACTTCAAACTCAGCCATTATTTCTCTGGATTCCATGGAGTTATAGATAATCTTTTGCACTTGAGGGAGCTCAGAGGTTCAGTCAGAGCAGGCCCACCTTGCACATTCCTGCACTTTTGTGTATCACCCACCAGGCAATGACATCTCCCCAGCCCCCACTGTGTAATGGCCCAAATCTTCACAGTGGGTAAAAGTGCTGCCACTGTCTGCTCTGCAGCACACAGGGCTGAGCTGAGCTGATTTGCCTTTGGCATGCACGATCTCTGCAGACACTGTAAAACAAATGGAATCCTATCAAGCTATGATATTCTCATACCTACCCAGAAATGGAGTTCAGCATTGTTGAGGTAGCCTGCAAATATCTCCTCAGCTCCTCATTTGCTGTAGCTCCTGCTCATTTACAAGCGAATCTCTTTCATGGCTGCCCAAAACATCTGATTCTTGCACCTACTCATCCACACCCACACACAGTGCACTGAGGGTAGAGAAAGAAGTGACATGATGCTGCTGGCCTCCAAATTTCAGTGCAGAGCCCAGGCTGCAGGAGAGCAGCATGGGGCCGGGTCTCTCCTGGTTTGTACAGTCAGGTACCAGACCCAAGACAGCAAATGGGTTCCTGTTGTAGGTTCATGGTTGGTTGGAGCTGTCTCTCCTGCTCAGGACAAGCAGCTCCAACACAAGTGCTACCTGTGCCTGAGCCCTGCCTGTCACAGTGACACCAGCTGTGGACTGGAAAAATGTTTTCCAGTATTACAGATGTATTGGTAGGACCTGAAAGCCAGGTCCACCGAGCTGCTCCATGAAGCTCAAGACACACAGACATTGAGTAATCTTCATGGTCATCTTAATTACATTGCAAGATCATCATAAAGCTTGATAAATTATCCTTTGTGAAATACTCTGAGATCTTGGATGAAGTGCACTTTGGGCCTGCAGAAGGCATTCCTTTCATCTCCTTCATTAATCATGTAACATGCACAAGAGAGACTGATGCCATGCACATACCACTTTATCTCCAGCACTGTCTTCTCCTCTCTCACACAAGTTTTACTCTGTAAACTTCACCTTTGCCAGAGGCTCTGCCTTCAGGAACCTCAGCAGTCCCAGATGCACACAGCATTTCTCACTTTATGCTGCACGATGGGCTAATTGTCTTTCAAAGAGGAGACAAAGGTTTCTGCTTTCACCTTTCCTTGCTAGGAACTGTGCTCCTAACACACTGGGGGTTCGTTTGCTTGACAGAATGAAATTGAAACCTTATCCCATCTCCGCGGAGATGGAGGCTGAGCCAGTCTGGCCAGCCGAGAGGTGCACAACAGGTTACTGCAGCTGCTGGAGGAAAGATGGAAATAGCTCTCTGGTGATGGGCACGGAGCCAGCTGCAGTTGGTCTGCCGACTTGAAAATTAGGCGCCAAATGGTTGTTTTGAAAAAAACACTGGGTTTGTTTTCGTTCGCCTGGGGATCGGTGGCAGGTTCTGTGCCAGAGCAGCGCGGGGTGGGAGCGCTCCCCTCCCCTCCCCTCCCCGCAG
>NW_008629355.1:0-247 GCF_000691845.1 Merops nubicus
GTCCCCAGGAGAAGGATGGGGCACCCCAGGGGATCATCTCCGGGGATGGGGGAAGGACGGGGCTGCCTGGGGACCCGGCCAGAGCCCATCGTTGTCACCAGGGGAAGGATGGGGGACCCTGGGGACGTAGCCAGAGCCCATTATTGCTACTGGGAGAAGGATGAAGCACCCTGAGGGGCACTTCCAGGGCTGGGAGAAGGATGGGGCACAGCGAGGCTGCGTCTGCGGAGCTGGGGGCAGGACAGAG
>NW_008629355.1:375-630 GCF_000691845.1 Merops nubicus
CCAGTGGCGCATCTCCGTGGCCAGGAGAAGGATGTGGCACCCTGGGGATGCACCCAGAGCTCATCATTGCCACCGGGAGAGGGACAGAGCATCCTGGGGGTGGGGTGCATCTCTGGGGCCAGGAGAAGGACAAGGCACCCCGGTGGCACATCTCCACGGCCAGGAAAAGGATGGGGCACACCAGGGAGGCACCCAGAGCCCACCATCAACACCAGGAGACGGATGCAGCAACCCGGGGATGCATCTTTGGGGCCG
>NW_008629356.1:0-7084 GCF_000691845.1 Merops nubicus
AAAAGTGGTTTAAACCACCACAATTCTATATTTAGGAAAAGGTAAGGGCAGAGAAAGGCATGGATGACAGTGGATTGGGGAAAAGAAGCATGGGGAAAAAGAACGAGTGGGTGGAGGAGGAATTAAAAGGCTGCTGGTTAACATACTTGTCTGACCAGTCTGATCACTGCAGCCGGTCATGTGAAAATCTGTTGGAGAAAGTTTTGCAATCTGATTTTGCAGACAAGGAATATAAAAGTTGGTTTACAAAAATTTTATAGCTATGACTGGGTCCTTTTCCTTTAAAAGTTCTTATATTACATTTGGGAAACTTGTTTTGTTTTGTTTTTTTTTTTAAAGATATGATTTTTCAGCTTTTAATATCAGGAGTACCAATGAACTTCACTATCCTCTTCTCTCCTTAGAAGTACTTAGGAGGTTCAGAATAGTAACTTTAAACTTGAATCTGTTTAAATGAGTTGTTAGAGCACTAAATATTTTCTTGAAGTTTTTTATATCTAGAATTTAAGGGACGATGAAAACAGACAAACAAACAAAAAAAAAAAATCTGCATTTTAACTTCCTGACAGGAGCTTTTTCACTTTGCAATTCAAATTTTACTCTCTTGCTGTTATGATATTGTTACTTTACTGGTTGGCTAGTTGCTTAGCTATAAAGACATGATTTTCTAATTTAAAAGTCAAATAGAAGGTAAGAAAATTCCTGTATTCTTCTGCTATTCATGATAAAGAAGCAAAGAAAGAAAAAATCTAACCTTTTCTCTTTAGATATTGCTTTCCCAAGTACTTATTTACCATGCACATGTTTGCTGTGTAAAGAAAAATGCACACTTTTGATAGTTTTGTGGAGCTAAACCAGACCTCTGAACTTTTTAAAATACACCCATCGCTACTTTTTTCTACCAGTAAACTACTTAACTGAAGCAAGGAACATGGAAATACCCCTAGACTTTATCACTAGAGGGGTCACAGGTCAGATGAATTAAGTATCTCAGGTTTTGCAATCCCATAAAATAAGTACCTGGCCCAGGCAGGAAGCCTGACCTACATTCTCACATTTGTTTAGGGGTTCTTTGCATACTGAGCTTATACAGGTTAAATCTATTCAGACTAAGCAAGACATCGACTCTGGCAACTGTCTTGGGAGCCTACACTTCCAGCAATTTAAGCCAACCAATACAAAATACAAGGAATATAGGTATATTTCAATCTATCAAGTGCCCACTGCACATCTGGGATTTTGGAGCATCGAGCCTTGTTCCAGCAGGAGATGCTTCCCAAATATGGATGAAATCCCTCTGAACACAAATGCTAAAGTGATGGTGGCACCATCAAAGGCAGGCAGTGTCTTGAGTTCCTCTCTATCCCTTCCCTACAAGCTATTGGGTGTTTTGAATTAAATAAATGTCAACCCAATCTGCTGAAAGATTAAAAAGGAAATCCTTTCTGACTAGAAATATGTGTCCCTCTTCAAAAGCAACAAACATCTTCCTCACAGTGGCTTTTGGCTGCACACAAAATAAATGCTACTACTTCAGGCAGTGACTACTAAGGCAAACCTGGGGCAGTACTCTGCATGGACTCCTGGTAGAGTATAAGACATCTCTGAGCAGAAGACCTGAGAAGGAAGGCAGTGAAAGCTGCAAATACCTCCAAACCCACTATAAATCCACAGTTCAAAAAGGTGTTCTACAGGAACATATTTATCTTAACTTTTGTTTTCTGTTTTTTCCCTCATGGAACTTGAGATTTATTTTTTTTTTTTTTTTTCTCCATTTACTGGCCAACTTCCTAATTTCGCAGTTAAGTAGGATTTTTTTTTTTTTTTCCTCTTTGGTCGTCAAAGCTAGAAAAATACATTGTTGCTTTAGAATCAATCCAATCTTTTTCTCACTTTCTGTGCCAGTTTTTTTATAAGTTAGCTTAAAATCTGAAGTCTTCTCTGGCTGCACACCTTACAAAGAAAGTATTGAAATCCAGCAGACCATTCTTTCTTTCAGGAGACACCTACTTGACATCCTTTTTATTGCTAATGGTAGAATTTAAATGTCTGACTGCTTTCTACATGTAATTTTGCTACCTGCACTTTGAAACTGTTTTTTAAAGAGAAAGTAGTTGTTAAAATGTCTCTGTTCCTTTCCCATACACACCTTCATGGAAATACACAAAGTGCTGGGAAAGATATAAATATCTACGATTTGTGAGGGGAAAAAAAAAAACAAAAACCAACAAAAACAAACCAAACAGCTTCAAAATTATGTTTCTAGATCATAAATGGCTGCATAATTATTAAGCAGTGGTTTTTGGAAAGAGTATTCTCTGGTGCAATGAAAGGAGCTAACATCTTGCATTCTAATCACATGTCTAATATTTTCAGACTTCACCTGCATTACCTTTTAAAGATGTCTCTGTGTTTATGAGGACTGAGAGCTTTGGGTAAAAATCCCAAGCTTGGCAGAAGTCAGTCTGAAGTACTTTGGATTTTTTCCCAGATCTGCTGTATCTCTTTCATGCTTTATAGTGACATCAGCATTTTATACCTCAATATTTATTCTATGGAGGAAATAAGTCTCAAAGCAAAATAAACAATGATATCATTAAATTGGCAACTTCACCAAGGAAGACAAATAAGAAATCCCTATCTATGATACATATAGCATGGGCTGGAAGAAATCTCTCTTAAAAGACTTTTTTTTTTTTTTTTTGGGCTTGGGAGCTTTTGAGAGATTTTATCAAATTTTAAATATGCAATGACTCACACAATGCTTACTGAATTCTGATAAGAAGCTCCTGAATATGTTGCAGTTTAGCAAAGTGTAACACAGTGAGCACTCATCTTGTTCAAAGGCTGTTATTTTCTGGTAATGTAAACACCAGATCTCCTGCTCGCATCCAATAACTTACCCCCCAAAAAAAAAAAAAATAAGAAAGAGACAGGGATAAACCAAGAAAATATTTTTAAAAGTGTGTCACAAACTTCAGTGTCTTTACATATGTCTTATGTAACATCATAGAAATGTTGACAACACCATAGCTGGAATAGAATTTGGTTCAGTCAACATCTGACCACATTTGCCAGGAAAAACCATAAGCTACACGAGCTGTTGTGGCCAGTATTTGTACCAGAGTCCTCCAGGGAAATCCTGGAAGCAGAATACATGAGTCAGCAGCAGTCCCACATCTTCCCCAAGGACTTTGCTACTGCTGCAGTGTGGTAATGAACTGTTTGATGTCCTGTTTAGGATGTGACAAAACCAAGCTCCTGATGATCTTTGCCTCTCTGTGTTACTGTACTGTATACCACGGCTGCTTGTTTGTTTTGGCAATGTTTGTAATTGGTTGAAAGAATCATGGTTTGGGGTTTCTGCTTCTCCTCAATTCTTATCTCCAAACACTTTTTTAATGTTCAATCCTAATTTATTTAACTCCAAAGAGATGGTAAAGAAATTTTCCTCTTCAGAGAAAAATCTTTCAGATTTTTCACTTCTGCTTTTATTTTGGAAAATATTCATTTTTCTCAAAAACAAGAGCGCAGAAATATACCTAATTTATTTTTTATACAGAAATAATTTTTATCCACCTTAAAGCCACAGAGCCACAGCTTTACTCACCTATTTTACAATCACACAAGATATGCATAGTAATTAATGTACAAACAAGAGAGAGTATTCTAAGTGTTTTATAGAGACAGTGGTAGGAATAATTCATTTGTGCCACCTAACATAAATGCTACACTCACATATCTTCATTATTTTCTTTCAGAGAAGACACATACATTCTCTTTTTGCTCCTGATAAGGTATGCATAACAAAATTTAATAGTAAAAACATGCAAAATGATTAGTTGTATAATTTGACACTCACTGCAAGAATATCTTGGATGTCCGTAATCTATAATCATAGCTGTGAGAATATTCATGTATGCAATTAATTTTAAAACAGTTTAATAAAAGCGAAATATAATGTCTGCAAAAGAGATTTTAAAAATCCAAAATATTTGGTTGATTTCATTATTTTGGTATGGATTTGAATTTTATCTACAACTATTTTTTTTTTTGTAATGCATACCTTATACATACAGTGCTAACACTCTACAAGAGAATATTTTTTTTTACTGAACTTATCAAAAGCAAAAACCTACGATCAGTTAATTTAGCACATTTGCTAATCATTTAATTTCACTGTAAAATAAAGATAAAAAAATATTACCTAGAAGCTGTCCTGGGCTCAGCCAGGGTAGGGTTAAGCTGCAGCTGAGGTAAACAACCAAACCAGCCAATGGGGTATTTGATACCATCCTGATGTCATGACCTCTATATAAGGGGAGGGGAGGAGCACAATTTGTTTTTTGGCAGGTTAGCTCATGGTCTGAGTAGGGGGAGCTGCTGTGTCTTGGGTAAGGGGTTTATTATCTCTTATTTTATATTTTATTTTACTGGTTTTATTGTTAGTATTGCTGTCTGTCATCTCTCTGTATTGCTTTTATTAAACTCTCTATGTTGATCTCTGGGCTTTTTGTTTTTTCTTCCTCCTGATTCTCCTCCCTGAACATGGGAGAGTGGAGCAGAGGGCAGCAGCTGCTGGGGTTTAGCTGCTGGCTGAGGCTAAACCATGACAGAAGCAGATTTAGAATAAAATAATTACAAAAGGTATTTTTGTTTTTGTTGTTCTCCATATATTTCAACAGCAGGTCCACAAATTAAATCATGGTGAATTTCTTTCTCTTATGGCTCATTTGGGAAGCTTCAAATAGGAAGCAGTTTTGTAACTATCTTTTTATTCAGCAGAGGTCTGCCCCAGAAGGTGTTAATACAGTAACTATGGCTAGATCATGTAGAGACACGGGAAGGGTATCTCATTTTCAGTTATAGTAACTTTATAGATAGGTAGATTAGGGTAGACATTGTGCTGCTATACAGAACAAAACTATGAATATATTAGAGAAAAATGAAGTGCTTTAGTAACACAATTTTTATGATTTATATGCACATACAAAGTTCTAATTCTTATTCCTACATACAAGTTTTTCTCTGCTTCACCTTTTTAAATATATATTAATGTATAAGTTAAAATGTTGCTGAACAAATTTAGAGTGCAAAAGGAGATAGGAGAAAACAGCGTGTCTTCAGATAAAGTACTGCTCTAAAGTTGACATCCCTTCACAGAAATATTTTCAAAAACTTCCAGATCCTTACAAAGCCTTCATAGACCATTTTAGTAAAGTCATAGCACAGAATTTTGCAATACCTTTAGTATGATCAGACTACTGGAGATCTAAGACAGCCTCTGGAAGTTTGTTTTTTTTTTCATTGACTGTAGAGGAAACCCTGGGGTTCAGTGACTGAAATTAAAATTGAAGTGTCCACTTGTCATAGCTTAAGATAAGCACATGCGTAAATCTCTTTGGGTGTTATGGTACCTCCATGAATACTGGAGGTACCATAAAAATTTCCATGAATAGTGGAGGTACCATTAAATTTCTTGTATTTTTTAAGTGATTTTGAGGACTTTTAAGCAAAGTTAGTTTTTGCTCTGTTTCCTGATCACTCTTTATATTGAAACTTTTTCCTTATACCTGGGTCTGGATTGCTGAAACAACTCATCTGTATTTAAATTCCATCAGTTGCCTGGTGCCCTTCAGCAGGGATTTTGAATAAGATACAGAAAATACATTTGCACTTCTAAAAGGGGAGTGAGATGTTTATAATCATTGAACTAGGGAGTACTGCACAGTAAACCTAAAGAATTATATTCACAAAAGACATGAATTACCTAACCTGTAATGAGAACAGCCAGTATTAGGCAAGCAAAGGAAATGGTGCTGACCAACCAGGTTGTTTTCTATGACAAGCTGACTGTTGTGTGGTTGGGGGGCAGAGGAACAGCAGATGCTGCAGTCCTCAATTTTTGCAAGGCCTTGGACATGGATGCTTTACAGCTGTGCTGGTATGGCATGGACTGTATAAGTGGGTGCTTCTGTTACTGCTTCACAGAGGTCCTCCACAGGGTTCAAGTTGGAGTGGGAGAAAACAATGTTGCAGAACAGTCCCAAATGCCTAATGGCTACAGGGCATTTTCTCACTCTGATGCAACTTTACCAACTTAAATTTGTACACTATATGCAGAACCCCTCTTCACACTCTATCCAATGCTGTCACAGAAGTGTTTAGTTTTGTCTGATGACAAGAAATCTTCACTGCTATTTCTGCTAAAATGATGTTGAAAAAGCCAGCATATTTGATAGCAGCTTGTGCTTTCAGATGAGGCTGTTGCTGACATTAAGAAAGTTGCTTTTACTCAAATGACCTTCAACCTATAGTGATAACCAGAAAAAAGTAGTATGTCCCATAAATTACTCTACAGTATTTAGATACATGATGCACTCTGCCAAAGAAGTTACCAGCTAATACGGAGGGGAAAAAAAAAAAAAAAATCCAATAACTGAAGGCTACAGGGAGGACACGGAACAAATTTGTTCAAACTATCAGAGAGGTCAGTCTGATTCATTAACAAGCTATATGAGAGCAGTTTTTTACAGGTGGTTGAGAGATGAGTACACCACAGAATAATTTCATAAGGTATTTGCTTTACTCTTTGCCATGCCAGCCTCCTAGCAGAATTGTGTCTTATATGTCAAGATGAATATTGAGCAAACTGGTACTTTAAAACTAAGCAGATGAAAAATAAGAGTGTACATATTGTGAGCTCACTGTCTACAAGTAGTTTCTTGTGCTGTGAAAGAGCAAGACAATTTTATTCCTAAACTCATATGGAAGACTCTTGTGGTTTAACCCACCACAGGGGGGAGAAAAGGTGGGCTTTTTTACCACACTTAGTAGTTACTCCTTTTTCTCAGCACAGTTCATAAACAGACTACCATAATCAAAGTGTACAGGAGGTGAGAAAGAATCAATATATCTTCTGTGTTCTTAAACTTTGTGTTATAGTAAAAGAAATTAATGAATACTTTTCTTTTTACTTTTATCTTAACTTTGATGTTTGTTGTGGCTTTAGTATGTTTGGCAGAATATAGTCGTTCAATATTCTCTTCAGAACCATGATCCTAACTAAAAAGGATCTACCAAT
>NW_008629356.1:7095-51196 GCF_000691845.1 Merops nubicus
TAATTTGCATGCTGATTTTCTTTTTTTTTTTCTTTTATTTTTGTCTTTTCAAGATGAATTAATGCTTTCTCAATTATTTCCTTTCTGTATCACTCTATTGTAAAGATCCTCACAGTCTATCAAATCACTAAGACTGGAAATAAACTAGAATGAACCCAAAAAGGCAATGATGCATTTGTAGTAGATGATACAAAGAATGAAAACTCCTGCATCTTATTTAAAACTTTCTTTTCCTTAATGTCAATAAAGGGACAGTTCAGATTGTGTTTCATAGATCTGACGAATTTGTCCTTTTTTCTAAGGAACAAGCATACTAAAATTTCAGTAATACTCCACATCCTCCAACGCATCTTGCAGAAAAAAAAAAAAAAGGCATTCTATATGACCAGTTCTGTACTAAGCTTTTCTGTTTTAATGTTGTTATAGAAAAGAAAGTCTTTAGAGACTGTGATTAAATTCATATCTACGTACTCTTATTCTGCGAAAAAAGACACAAGAGGTTAAGCAGTTTCTAATGATTCTGATCTTACTGCTGTGAAAAGGGTAATTTCCCTATTCCAATGTATCAGAGATTACTAATCTTAATAAAATTCTTGCAGAAGGGATTCCATGTGATTACAATTGACTTCTGATATGCCTTTTGAGCAGATTTTGTCATTTTCTTTCCAGACAGGGTCTTCTAGATGTCTTGGTAAGAAAGATTATCTTGTGGGATGTGTGTATATCTGCATTATCCAGTGACTTCAGTTTCTCTGAAAAATGCAGATATTCATCTGTTAGAGAACAATATAGTTATTTATATTGTCAGTGGCTGATAGCTACTTAAGACATGAGTCAGTGTTTATGTCCTGCTTTAGCAGTAGAGTACATGGTATTGATGGATAATGGTACAAATAATTTACCAATTAAGTTCAATCTGGTTATATTTTACTAATTTAACCTTGACCTTTCAACTAGGCCTGCTTGCACAGATTCTGGCACTTATGTGAAACCCCACTGACTTCTGAATGTAAAATATAATCTATATTTCACTATTGTTCATTTACTTTGTGCCCTAGAGAGCTGACTTAATGCGCACATGTGTGTGTGTGTATATATATATAAATTTACTGGAGATGGAAACTTATTGTTCTTCAAAGAAGCATAGACATAAATTCCCCTATTTATTGCCTATTAATTACAGTAAGAATTATTTAACACTTGTAGGCAAAAAAATTCTATGGAGTAGAAGATTGCATTGGTAACTATGTTAAACAGATTCTTCATAGTTTTGTGGCATTTGGTTTTGGATATAATGTTTGTTCTATGGTGTAAAACAATCCTTCCTGTTGTATCTTTGCATCAACAGTTGCATGTAGTACAGTATAATATTAAATGGCCTTATGCTATTTTAGCTGCAAACATTAATTTTTCAGTGCCAGTTTTATCTTTAGGGACTGCTACCTTTGGTTTGTGTTTGCATTTTTCAGCTGATGTAATTTGAAGATTCACAGGTGCACGTTCATGTGTACACACACTTAATTTTAATGACCAGTTAAGTTGTAGCAATGTGTTATGTAGAGGGAGGTGGAGAGAATACAAATTTGTTCAATAATTGTGTGGTTGCACTAATGCTCTTTTACTTAAAAACATATGAAAAGTTCTCTTATAATATTTTGATTGTAATAAGTAAAAAAAAAAGAGGGTAAGACATTTTTATCATCAGAGCTGGAGGTAATAACAAAATATTCCTGCATATTTTACAGTTTTATTTCAAAATGCACTTGCAATAATATAATTTATTAATACTCTATATGCTGTGTGGGTACAATAGATGTACTGTAAGAATCAGATCTCATTAAATTAAATCTTCAAACCTAGCAACCTAAATATGTAAAGGAGCATTGAAGCTAAATTTGCAAAAAATGTTTCATCAGAAAAATATTCTCACTGTACATCTTTGTGATTTTAGGACATACTGCACTTTTATGAAAACTGTTAGTATGTCAGATTAGAAAATATGACAGCTAAATGTAGAGGTTATTGTGTCACTGTATTGCACACAGGTATGCATGAGTAAGTTCTTCCATATTAACCGGCCATGCTAAAATACTTAATTTTCCATATGTAATCTCTACTGAACACTGAAAAATAAATTTCCTCAGGATCATAAATTAAGCAGTATGGTGCATTATGACAGGATGAGGAAGAAATCCTTGCATAAGTAAAACAGCAGTGGGTATTGTTTAACTATATTTTTTTCTGTAAGTACTTTAAACAAATTGAGAAACAAATCACTGTAAAAGATTAATACAAAGCCCAAAATATTTATTTTCAAAAAGACCTTAAGTTATATGAGCAAGAATGTGCAGGAAGCAGCTACAACAATTTCAGGTAGAGATAAGGACTACCACCACAGACAGTGGCAGCCATATTAAAGAAAGATTCAAGAAGAGTTTGCTTGTCTCAGTAGACCACTGATGTCTATTTAGTCTTTACACAGTGTTAGAAATACCAGGGTTGGTGTTTTTTTGGGGTTTTTTTTTGCATTCAACCTGGGTCACATTTTGTTGGTGATGCAGCAGAGAAGCAGAAATGGTAAATCTGCTCTCATGGCCTTCCCCTGTCTTAGACAAAGGATACTTGTTGGTCATCAATTTAAAACTATATTTGAAAAATAATATAAAAAGCAGTATTGCAAAATTGTTTTATTGTTGTTATTACTCATGACATTTGAATGACTTCAAATTTAACATACCCTATGCATAACTCTCACTGCCAGGAAGTCCCCTTCATAGTCACCTGTTCTTTTTTGTAAGTACTGTAGCTCTTAACATGTCTGGGAAGAGAAATATGAAATCCAAGCCTATGACCAGCAGTGAAATTCTGTTAATGGTCTTTGAGATAAATGGGATTACTTTGTTATGAACAGGACCAGAAAGCCTTGAATTACTTTGAATATGGCTGGTTTCTCCAAAAGGAACTTATTAATTAAAAATTACAACAATCTTAAAACCATTGGCTTCAGCTTCAAAGAGAGATTTTTCCTATAGGGTCTTTATTTTGCAGAGAAATTCTTTCAATCTCCTGGAACAGACACTTCTTACAAAGGTATGTATACTACAGTAGTCAGCAACAGGCATAAGTCAACAGAATTCACTCAACATTTGTCTAGAGTGTCCCAAAGCAAATTAAGTTTATGGATTACTTGTGCTCATGTGTTTGAACACCATACTTACAATCTGCTAAAGGCATATGCCCTGGTTAGGGGTAGAACAGAACTAGTTCTGTTCAGTGATTTTACTTTTCAGCTAAAGCTCTTCTAACTGCACTTTCTGAAGGTAACAGCATATTTTCACAGACAGTGTCTGCTTCTAGCAGTGATAACACTCCGTGTTTAGAGAGATGTATTCTTACAATCACCTAATTTTAAGCACTGAAATTCATATTGCATCATGAAATAGCATTTTTTAAAAAGCTTTTTGAACACCTAGAGCCTCCAGGGGTTGACATTTATATGAGAAACTCATACTAAAATCAGTCAAGTTTGTAGGATCCCTAGAATTTCTTTGAAAAGATAAGTTAATTTAGATGCTTGTATATAATTTTGATCAAAAGCTCTGTCTTTTTGCCTTAAAGCTATATCTGAGACCCCATTGAGAATGTCTTAAGGAGTGGAATTCATGGCCTGATCAGTCCACAACATTCTGCTACTGCCTATGTGTCAAATTTAATGGCTTGTGACAAGTCAGTTAAATCTAAGGAACTCAAGGTTTGTATGACAGATTGGTTATTTATGAAGTAAATTGATATGTGTACATAATGTAATAATTTGCATAGTTAATTTATTATTGTTGTGAGCATTATATTCAGCTGTGTAAATTATACTGGTTGGCTGTTCGGATAAAAATGGATATTGATGGATCTGTTTTGACTCTCCTCAGGTTGGCCCTGACTAGAAATTTGTCTGGATGCAATTCTTTGCTGTCTGGCATCAGATGGCAGAGTGTATCTGCATGTCAGATCTGAGGACATAAGTCAGGCAAAACTGCTTAGGTCTTAATACTCGCAGAGTTCAAACTTCTGCTCACTGCTCTGGAAAAAGAACCATGAGTAAGACAGAGGGTTGACAGACTGCCTCCATAGCTCACTGCTCAGGGCTGTCACCAACAGACATTGGGCAGTTAGCAAGTGCATATATTCAAGTTTTATAAATGCATGTTTCAGATAAAACAGTTTTGTTTTGGTTTGGTTTTTTTTCAGAAAAGATTGGTAGGAGTGCAGGTCTGAAACATTGATATTTAGTATATTGATATTTCCTGGAATGTGGAAGGCTTAAATTTAGGTATATTCAAGGCTGGTTTTAAAATAGGTGTGCATTCTGTAACCTTCATAGTCACCTATATCATTGAATATATAGTGGAATGAATATTTGTTTTGTTTTCTTTCTTTTTTACCTGACATATATCTATCTTAGTTTGTATGTCTAATGTTAATATGGGTTTATCTCTTTTCCTGTTGAAGAATTAGGCCTGTGGGTTTCTTTTAGGTATACTCTTGAGTATTTATATTTAGATTGCTTAGATAATTCTTCATTCAGCTTAGTCTAGGTGTCTATGACTTCTTTCCTTAGCATGTATGAGCTTCCCAGAGACTTATAAATCTGTTACGAAGTAAAAGATATTGTAGGGGTAGTCTGGGAGAAACAGAAGAGTTGGTAGATTTTTAACAGCATACCTTTTTGACAGCTGCTTATTGGTTTACAGTGGGCTTAAACTAAATTAACTCTGCCTCCAGCTGTAAAGGCCTCTTTCCTCTTCTCATTCTTGTATCAGCATTTGTATTTACGTCAGTCAGATCATTTAGTCCAGCTTTTGGGCTTTTTTCTCCTCACAGTTTTAAGTTATAGCTAATCTTGCCTTGCTTTTATCTGAACTTGTGATACGATTGCTAATATTGGCTGAAGGGGGACCAGAAAAACTGAGGCTAAAAAGGCAGGAGTGTTTTTTTAGGCAAAAATACAGCCTTATTTTGGCTTAAGCTAATCATGAAGTAGTAAAATTTACTCAAGACTTCCCTTTTGTGGTCAAATAACTGTAGCCAAGCCCTAACTTCTAATTTGTGTAAAGTGACAAGAATGTATCTTGTCCATTTGAGACCATATTAAATGTTCCCATTCCTTTGTTATCCCTTTATTGTACAGGTGTAATGAAATACACATTGGTCACCACCTTGAGGTTACTCAGGGAATGAAGCAATACAGTGTGTGGATCATGCTTGTTAACTGCAGTTTCATGTTGTGATTACATCACATCACTTTCTGAGAAGTATTTTTTTTTTAAAAAAAAACTTCTTCAGGCTATGCAGGGTCTTTGTATTAAGCTATACTGTACCTATTGTGTTTTAGCTCCTCTGTTTTGCTCACTTGCTCATGAACATAATCTTGCAGTTGATGCCAATGGCAACTTCTGAGCTGGTATTTTCTGCTTGAAGTGGGAGGTGATTACTAGCAGGATCCAATCTATTGGCTTGTATTCCTTCCTGGGTCCCATTAAAACACAGTTTACCTTCTGTGAATACTAGAAAGGTTACTGCTTCCTCCACGAGTCCTTTTATAAAAAAAAAAATTGTTAGTGAGTATCTGGCAAATAATCATAGAATGGTTTGGGTTGGAAGGGACCTTAAAGATCATGTAGTTCTTAACCCCCTGCCATAGGAAGAAAAGCTTTCCACTAGACCAGATTGCTCAAAGCCCCATCCAGCCTGCCCTTGAATGCTTCCAGGGAGGGGAATCAACACTTCTCTGGGAAACCAGTTCCAGCATCTTGCCACTCACACAATAAAGAATTTCTTCCTTATATCTAATCTAAATCTATCCTCTTTCAGTTTGAAACCATTACCCCTCATCCTATCACTGCACTCCCTAATAAAGATTCTCTCCAGCTTTTCTGTAAGCCCCATTTAGGTACTGAAATGCTGCTATAAGGTCTACCCGGAGCCTTCTCTTGGTTGAACAATCCCAATTCTCTCATCCTGTCCTAGTATGGAAAATGATTCAGCCTCTTGCTCATCTTTGTGGCCCTCCTCTGGACCCACTCAAGCAGGTTCACATCTTTCTTATGCTGTGGGCCCCAGACCTGGATGTAGTACTCCAGATGGGGTCTCACAAGAGTGGCGTAGAATGGGAGAATTGCCTCCCTTGACCTGCTGGCCACACTTCTTTTTATGTAGCCTAGGATGCCATCGGCTTTCTGGACTATGAGTGGACATTGCTGGCTCATACTCAAGTTTTTCACTCATTAACATCCTCAAGCCCTTCTTTGAAGGGCTGCTTTCAGTTTACCTGTTACCCCGCCTGTATTTATACTTGAGATTGTCCCAACCCAGGACCTTGCACTTGGCCTTGCTGAACTTCATGCGGTTGGCATAGACCCACCTCTCAAGCCTGTCATATGCCCTCTGGATGGTGTCTATTCCCTCCAGCATGGTGACTGCACCACACAGCTCAGGGTTGCTCAGAAACTTGTTGAGGGTGTACTCGATCCTACTGTCCATGTTGCCAACAAAGATGTTAAACAGCACTGGTCCCAGTACCAACCCCTGAGGACTGCTACTCATCAGTGGTCTCCACCTGTACACCAAGCCATTGATTGCAACTCTTTGAGTGAAACCAACTGCTCAATGCCTTATCCACTGAGCGGTCTGTCTGTCAAATCCATGTCTCTCCAATTTAGAGACAAGGATGACATGTGGGACAGTGTCAAATGTTTTGCACATCCAGGTAGAATGACATCAGTGACTCTCCCCTTATCCACCAATATTGTAACCCCATCATAGAAGGCCCACCAGATTTGTCAGGCACAATTTGCCACTGAATTGAAGCAACAATTTGCTATTGCTGTCACCAATCACTTCTTTATTTTCCATGTGGCCTAGCATAGTTTCAGGAGTATCTACTCCATGATATTGCTGGGACCAGAGGTGAGACTGACTGGCCTACAGTTCCCTGAGTGTTCCTTTTTGCCCTTTTTAAAAAATGAGGGTGTTGTTTCCACATTTCCAGTCAGCAGAAGCTTCACCAGACTGCCACAACTTCTCAAAGATGATAGGCGCAATGTGAGCAGACATTTCTAGCACACCTTGGTGTACATTTTAATTAATGACATTGTGCCAGAGAGATGCGGGTCTAGAAGAAAATAGCACTTGCATGAAAAAATGTATAGCGCATTTGCTTTAAGATGAGGAAACAACAATCAGATATGGCTTACATTTTTCTGTAATAAACATAAATACATACTGTATTCAGTTAAATATAAATCTGTTTGTTTTCCCACCTCTTAGAGTGCCTTCTGCTCTTATTCATAGAGATGTAAATAGAAAGTAACTTCAGTGAAGGGAGTGAGATAGGGAGGAATCTGGCTATGTATACATAGACATATGTATACAGTTCACATACACTTTCTAATACATTTAAATAAATGAAGTAGTCATATATGTCAATGACAGCACTCTAATGCACTTCAGACAAATTATTGCTAAATACTGCAACAATGGAAGCTTTCAAACAGCACCTTCAAATTGTTATAATCAATTTTAAGCATTCTTTAACTTTCTCAAACCAAACAATAATTATATAAATTATGAAAAACCTGTGGAGTTTAATAGTCTGTCAGCATCTTCGCTTAAATGTTTTTTTTAAGGTTGATTTGTTTAACTAAAATAATTCAGTGATAAATTTATTTCAGACTAAAATGAATGAAATGACATTGTTTTGAACTGTGTGTCTGTTTCTCAGGATTACACGGTGGAGGTATTCCACAGAAATTGTTTTTTTTTAATGCTTATAAATTATTAAGATGGTATCAAATATTTCACAAATTAAAACATCAATAAATATACATAAATACATAGTAAGTGTATAACTAAAGTTTCAGTGGAGAGTGCACAGGACATAATCCTGGGAGCAGTATAATTTTGTCTTGACATTTACTAAATATTCTAAATACTCCCTGAGCTGAACAGGAGAGAGTTGTATAATAAATCATAGTATTTATATAAAATGACAGCAAAGTAACCTGTAAAAGCACTGAGCAAACAGGTTCCTAAATTTTATTATTAGGAAGGCCTTTACAGAATCATGGACAAATACGTATAAATACCTGATGGGAGGGCAAAGAAGATGGAGACAGTCTCTTCTCAGTGGTGTTCTGTGACAGAACAAGAGGCAGTGGGCACAAACAAAAAAGTTTATTTAAAGTAAAAGGGTACTTTTTTACTGTAAGGTTGATTGAGCACTGGAACAGGTTGTCCAGGACCATGTACTTCAGTCCTCATCCTTGGAGAAGATGAACCCCAACTGAATACATTACTGAGCAACCTGCAGTAGTTGATCCTGCTTTCAGCATGAGAGGTTGAACTAAACAGTATCCAGAGAACTTTCGGAGTCTTTACTATTCTGTGATGATGTGAATGTTTGCTCTGTCTCCATAAAGAGAAATTATATAGGCTTCATTCAAGAGAGACACAGAAGATTTCACTCAAGGATTTAGGGAGACATTTTCTGAAGCAGTCATTGTTTCCACTTAAATCATTCACATCACCAGTGTGTGGGTGATGTACACAAAGGAAATATAGGAAGTTATCATCACAAACCCATCCACTGATGCCAACAAGTCTTTCAACTTTCTCATGTCCATTAATGTAACACTGATTTTGTTCATTTTGTACACCATTGAATTTCTTTTTCTCCACTTTATATACTAGACTTTCAGTGTCTTCATTCTACCATGAGTTTATTAAAGGAGATAAAGAAGAATCCAATGGCATGCCTATAATGAACAGTATAAAACCTCACAGCATGTTTTAGCAGGGAGATAGTCTATTGCAATAACGGATTTTAAAATCACATTTCTTATTTCTTTTAAGTTTCATCATAACTAAAAAGACCCACAACAACAACAAAACAGCCCTAAAAATATCGGGCAATTGCAGAGAATTCTGAAAAAAAAAAAAAAAAAAAAAAAAAAAAAAAAAAAAAGGCAAATGTAAAGAAGAAAAGCCTTTTAGCATTCACAGGTAAAAAGAGATCTCCTTGGTGTTCATGGGCTACAAAGTGCTGAGAGTGAGAAAACTTTCGGGTGAAGCATCGTGGCGTTTCTGTCTTTTATAGAATTCCTTAAGTCATCTTGGTGGTTATTGTCAGAGATAGTGTATTGGTCCCTATGGACCTATTGTCTGATGTGCAGCAGTCTTTATGTCTTGTATAATAGAGATAGCAGTTTAATCTTATGTCTTGTATTGATAAATAAAGTCTTAAATATCCCTACTATATCTTTACACTACACTGCTCAGCTGCTTTCCAAACATTTAGCTTTCAGTTCCCTGTCTGACCTTTGTGCTTGCTGAATACAAATTCTTGATGTGTTAGCTTGCTGGCAAAAAATAAGTAAATTAATAATATGTTTTCTTAAGACCTCCGTCGGCTGTTTTCTATGACCGTAAGGATTAAAAGGATAGTTGAGTATGTACAGAGACTTTGAAAGTCCATGTCCTTGTTTCACATCTTATTGATCGCAGAATGAACTTACACAGGTCCCTAGCTGCAATATAGAGATTCCTCCTTTATAAAAGGTTTTGAAGTGTGAGATATATGCACAGTTTTGGATGAGTTAAGACAGGGGCTTATTACTATCATTTTAGCTGTAGCCTGTAGGTGTTCATGTTAATATTTGTAAAATAAAAGTAGATCTAAAATTTTTCTAAAGGAACAACAATGCACAGCAAATAAACCATTCCTGACTAAAATTTTGAGTTCAGAACGTTTTATCACCCCAAAGAGGAATTAGGATAGTTTGTTTTTAGTTGTATTCTATATTTTACTATGTAATAACATAAGTTCATTGTATGTTTTAATCATGTACCAGCTGAAGATTTTGAGTTTCATAAAGACTTAAACAGTATTTTTTCTATGTCACTTCACTAGTCAGTTATGTCAGGAGACAAGGTCAGGAGACAGGTCAGTTAAGTCAGAATGCCAAACCCACTAACCTGACAGATAGGATACCTTTAAGTACTGGAAGGCTGCTATAAGGTTTCCCTTGAGCCTTCTTTTCTCCAGGCTAAACCACCTCAACTCTCTCAGCCTGTCCTCACAGGTGAGGTGCTCTACCCTCCTGATCATCTCTGTGGCCCTCCTCTAGACTCACTCTATCAGGTCAATGTCTTTCTAATGCTGGGGGTCCCAGAACTGAACACAGTACTCCAGGTGGGATCTCACAACAGCAGAGCCATATTTAGAATTTCTTGTAAACACACTGATATATGAAACAAAATCTGCTAGTTTCATTGTTTCTGAATAGCTATTCCTATTCCATAGGTAATGTTTTGTATGACTGTCCACCAATATAATTTTTGTTAATAAATTTTGTTAATCAGTTCTACACTGAGTTAAATATATAGCTTTACTCTGAGAATTCCTGTTTCAAACTCCCAAGTGTGAGTTTCCCTGTCTGCCTACTTCAGACTACAGTTCCCTAGACTTCACAGTATGCCATCTTCATGTCATTCTGTCTCATATTTAATTGTAGTAATGCAGAATTGTGCAGAATAATGCATTATGCGGGATTTTAACCTAGAAATGTGCAAAGTTCTGCAACAAGTAATAGTATTTTCTCCATTCTTGCTTTATGAAACAAGTTTCAGTCACTTTGGTACTACTTTCAAGCTTTAATACACTAGTTTTGATTACTATCACCTATAAGATCTTTCATTATTCTTTGTCATAATTGTTAATGATTACAATCAGTGTGAAGACAAAAAAAAAAGAAAAAAAAAAGTGTTTCTTACTCGCTGTTTTATGCTTGGATTTGTCATAGGCTTGGATATGGTAACATAATAGCTTGTTATCATCCACTCTTTCATAGTTAAGCTTCCATAATTCAGGATCATATTATTGAAACAATATCACAATATGTCTCCCATATAATGCCATAGTACACAGATATAGAGATGGGTATGTAGTTTTAAAATGGACTAAAAATCCACTGGTTCTACAAAAGGGGGAAGAGTTCTCTTAAAAACTCAAGGAATACAGACAATATGAGGCTGTTGCCTTTAATCACATGAGCGTATACTATATTTGACATATATTGATAGACTGTATTTTCTTCTGTATGGATTTGTTGTCTGTCAGTTCCACTGATCACCAATACACTTCTGTGGATCTTTATTACATGTAATAAAATTTCTCTCTACAACATTCATTAAAAAAAAAATCCAGCAAAATAACTAAACTTATTCTGAATATAGTACTAATGATTTCTGTGTAACAGACTTACTGCACTCAGACTCAGTCTTAAGTTAGCTATTTATATACATCACCTTTACTCTACTCTAAAAGAATCACTGGATTCACAGAAGTATACGTATATGTATATCAATACGAAATCAACAATAATTCCTCTTTTCTTAATTATCCATATAAATTAAACAGTTTAAAAAAAAATTACTCATGACTGTAGCTTACAGAACAAGAAACACTATGGCAAATAACCTGAGGTTATTGCAAAAATAAATCTAGATTTTTTTTAAAATGCACAAAATACTGCTTATTCTTGAAGTCTCATTATTCACAGGACAGCTTTGTTCTGTGATTGAGTTAAATTTAATTTCTTGAGGTCAGTGATGAAAAATTTAATTTTATAAAATTGTCAGTAAAAAGTCCTACTCGTAAGTGATGTAGGATTGTTTTTTTTTTTTTTTTTTAATCTGATCTGGAGATCAAATTTCATATAGTCTATAATTTGTCAAGAGTAAAATGAAGCCTAATTACAATCATAGCATGGAAACTGTGATGGTAAAAGAGGATGAAGAGAAAGTATAATTCTGTCCTAAAGGGCCGTGCCTTAGATGCCACCATAAAACTTCTGTCTTCCCCAATAAATTTTCTGTGCATATAATAAGATAGACTATTATCCTTAATGATTAATTTCTTAATGTAGTCCACAGATCAAAAGACATGGAAGATGAGATAAGATTGATAAGTCATTCTGTCTGGTTAGTAAAAATTTGATGTGTATTTGCATATCTAAAAATGTGATCCCATCACTGCAAGACTATGACAAAAACTTCAGTTTTATTTCTCACAGGGATCTGTTAGTAGAAATCTGAAAAACTGAGTGAGAGTTATGAGGAAGGTTAAGTTTGATAAGACAAACTTTGAGTTCAGAGCACTTCATGTGGCCTTAATTCACCAGATCAACTCTAAGTTATAAACAGGGCTACTTCAAAGATCTGTTACTCTTATGCACTGCCTATGCAAAAAATTACCCACAGTATAATAAAAGCACTGCTCTATGGATGTTGGTTATCTAGTATTTTCTTTTTCCCATAAAGTTTAGTGATGAACAAAAAGGGCATTTTAAAGTATTCGTTAGTATTTGAAATTGTAGTCCTGTAGTCCCAGAAATATGTCTGCTATGACTAATAAGTGATGCAGACTTTTGCCACCATTGAAACCTGAAAAATCATCTAGATTTGTCTTGGTCTGAGCTGACTTTAGGTTGTTTAAATTGTCATAATAATTTTTAAATGGTCTGGTAAGGATTAACTGTCTTGGGGTTTTTTATCATATATGATAAAAAATTAACAAATATGGAAGGCAGGATCAGTGAAGTAAGGGCAAGTAAGCAGTCTGCATTAGCAAACATATGAAAGAAATCTTAAGCAAAACAATGACAGAGAAGGAAGAAATTCTCCTCCATCAAACCTATGTTCTCCCAGTGAAGAAATTCTGGTATCTCCAAGTCTCTGCAACCCCTTCTATCCCTCTAGGCTGAGGTGGCTACCATCATCCTCAGGACTTGGAAAGGCAGTGGAATACAGCACCAGAGAAAAAAAAGGGTAGATACAGGAAAAGATAAAAACTTTTCTGAAGGGGACATTAATTCATTAATTGTATAATTTAAATTGTATTAATATTGCTGTAATATGACTAATAATAAATGTATTGCTATATTTTACTTGTTTGTTGATTGCTCATGCATTAATTGGTTTAAACAGTAAGTTCCTGGATATACATGTAAAGCAGTCCCCTTTTACTGACAGTGTAATTTTAAATGCAACATGATACATGGGAAATGTAAGCAATATGTTTATACTGAACACTATCATTTGGCACACCAGATTACCTCAAGTAGGATCTTTACCCAATAAAAGCTCATTTTGCCTATAAGCGTCTGGACACTGTCTCTCCTTTTGATCCAGAGCTATGTTAAAAGTTTATCACTAAGCACTCAAAAATATATTTACCTAAAAATATAATAATGAAAATAATGCTCCTGCCTCCCCCCCCCAAACCTATTTTTTGTACAGATGGCTTAATATTCTGTGTGTACTATAGGACTTATCTTTTTTGATAACTCATCTTCATAAGAATGATTCAGATTTTTCTTGCTGCATATGGTCAAAAGGTGTCACACAAAGGTAAAACAATTTCACACCAGATATATTCCTGGTGTTATATGCACTTTCTGAAACACATTCATGCATTTGGAAATATGAACACAATTGAGTTTTCACTGTAACAAACCCTAGTGATCTTTCTTGGTGTTCTGTATAAACTCATGTTTTTCTTCTATCACTGACTTTAAAATAAAGAGTATGCTATTTAACAGGAATTCAATTATTTAAATACTTTTGTGACTTAGGTCTGTTGTTCCATTGTGCCTGTGTATAATATGTATGTTTATTTGCATGGGTTTAATGTTGGTCCAAATTTGGAATGTTTTTCATAAGACTGTAGGGTCACAGGAGTGGAAAGGTGAATTGATAGAAGCCCTCCAGCTTAATGACTGCTTGTTTTTCCCAACTCTTGTAGAAAGCATTATTCAGATGGATTTAGTTTGAAGAGCTTACTGATCCTGCTTTCTTCTCTTTTGTGTTTTCCAAGGGTGTTTTATGCTTACATTTGTAACTGATAAGGTGGCAAAAGTGTTTTTAATTAACAGGATTCTTAAATTCTGTTAGTCTTATAATTTGCAGTTAGAAGTATGTTTGCTTCTCTCTGGAGATTCAACATTCAGTGTTAAACTAATGAAGACTAAAGACTGCTAGTGATGAAAATAATTATTGTTTATTTAAGAAAATTTGCAAGTAAGTAATTATTAACTTCTATAGCTTTTTTTCATAATTCATTATATTTAATGATTACTATTTTTAGTAAGTGCTTTTAGCACTTGGAGGTTTGACCTTTTATTTATTATCAAAACCAGTATATCAGTTCTCAGAACTGGAACTAAAACATCGGTATTGTTCATTAAATTTGTTTGCAGTTTCAAATTACTGCAAAAAAATAATCTATATTAAATTTCTGGAAAATAAACAATAATTTCATATTCTCTTATTTTCATGGCCTTCATCTGGATCTGCTCTCACATGTCTTTCTTGTACTGGGATCCCAAAGCTGGATGCAGTACTCCAGGCACAGTCACATGGGAGTGGTGAAGAGAGGGAGAATCACCCCCCTCAGTCTGCTGGCCGTGCTTCTTTTTGCACAGCCCAGGATACAATTGGTTAGATTAATTTTCCCAAGTGCAGTCTGTTTTGCCTGTGAAGGTAAGTGGTAAGTGATCTCCCTGTCTTTTGCTTGAGCCTTCTGTTGTTTTTAATCTGTGTCCCATTGAGGAGGGGAAGTGATAGAGCAGTTTGGTAGGCACCTGTTGGCCAGCCAAAGTGAACCCATTACAGCTATGAACCAGTTCTATCTTGCATATTTGTCAGTAATTAAACTCGTGTTTATTAGATACATTACAAAAGAACTTTTTACTGTTAGCCAGAAGAATAATGACAACTTTCTTCTGGCAACTGCTATGCTACAGAAAAACATGACGGTAACCTTAAGCTTTATATAAACTTACTGTATCCAGATAAAACAGCAGAAAGAAAAGATTTCTTCCTACAATTGTGAAGGGTAATAAATGAATAATTTAAGCGTTGTTAAAAGAAGAAAGACATCCTAAATTTTTATCTGTTGGTGTAGTGAAACATAATTCGTAGCCTCTCCAAAATTGTTATCATTAATGAAAGAGCAAAGCACACCAGTTCACAATATGATTCTATATGATGGCAGTGGTCACAGGGATGGCAATATGGAAAATAGTGTGGAAGATAAGTTTGAAAGCTGCAGTTTTAAATAAAAGATCATGCTAAAATCTAGACCAATTCCAAATGTAGCACAGAATCCTAAAAGGTTTTAGCAGAACTGGCTTATGAGGGATTCTCTTTGGAGCACTGTGTTCACAATCACTGTCAGTATCTTACTTTCCACTGCTGCCTTGTTCTAATCCTTTATTCATGGCTTTCTTTAGTTTTCATTATTTCTATAATTACAAGTTACACCCCAAAACACAGCTGCTTATTTTTCATGCTGCCTTTCCCACCTTTTGAAACTATTTAAATTCTCTTTTTAGTACTAAATGTGGAATACTTCAATCTGGACTCTGTACTTTCCACCAAAATACTTTGATAGTAAAGATTAATTTTTCTCTAAAAAGATTGTTTCACTTATGTCTCAAGAAATTTAGACACGTCCTCACTTTTGTCACATACTATTAATTACAGAAGTCATATTTTTTAAGTAAAAAGTAGCCGATCAGGAAATCTCAACAAAGGAGCAGTCTACACATGAAACATCTAAGTCCACAGAAGGGAAATTTAGAAGTGTAGTTTCATAAAGAACTTGGATATAGGTCACACACACCAAGTAAGCTAATGGATGTGTGTGTTGAAGAATGAAAACACTGGAAAAAAATGATAACTGAGCTATCTGTTTTCAGCCTTTTTGGAGGGCGATGGAAAAATAAACAGTAACTTAAGACCTGCTTATGACTTACTCATCAGCAACAGTGCACAAAAAGAAACATACACATATATGTATTGTCTGAAAGGATAATATAAAATATTTCAATTAAGATGGTCATACTGACAGGGCTTTGGTTGTTGTAAATTTTATAATGCAATAAGTGAAGAATTTGGAGGTTGAAAGCCTTTAGGTATATTATTACCATTTTGATTTCTTACAGACTCTGCTGTGACACGTTTGCACATCTATAACTTCCTCATGCTGGTTTCTTATAGTTTACATAGAAATTGAGGCTGAACAGCATGTAAGTAGAAGTGTTATGAGATTTTTTTGCTTTATTTCTATCACAGCTGTCTAATAACTTGTATTATTTTCTTACTTTACACAGGTGATGTAGTTCTGCTTTCTTTATCTCCACTAGTCCTGCAGCAATCTCTGGGATTTTTTCTTCTAAGCTTTTGGCTTGGATTCACTGAGAATTATAAGGCCAAAGTTACTGGCTTTAACTTTTCTGGAATTAGTCATGTATATGATTTAATCAGCAATAGGGTGCAACTGAGTGTCTGGGGAAAAGGTACATTAACCAAAGTAAACAGATATTTTTTTTAAGTTTGGCAAAGAATACATGTCCCTCCATTTACAGAATGGATAACTTCATAAGTTTGCTATCTCTGTTATTTCTAATGTTTCCTTTTGAGTGTTCTACAGGCATACAGAAAACACTAATATGATGCCTTTTTGAATTTTAACTTTTATAGAAGTATTTAATACTGTATGCTCCCCCCTTGTAGGCTTTAATTTTATTTATTCAACTAACAGGGAGTAACTGGACTTTGAAAAAAAAAAAAAAAGTTTTCCATTTTATTATGCACTCATATAAAAACTTGGTACATTTTAAGATGTAAAGTATAGTTATTAAAATAAAATAATAACCAAATGACCTGATAGTGTTAAAATGTTAAAATCACTTTGTTAAAAATGGTTTTGTATTATCTGGTTTCTGAATCTTTTCTTAATTCAGTTGTGTTTGGCAACTCTACTTGTTTCATTGCTTTATTTCACTTTTATGTTGAAAAAACCCTCTTCATATTTTTACTATAAAACTAACTTCAATGCTATGAAAAAGGAAAGACTAAAAACCTTAACAGCTGCAACCTGCTTTTTATCAGCATCTTAACATACACTATACCAACAAATAAAAAATATACATAGCTTTTCCACTACCAGATAATTAGTAAGCATTGTAGACTTTCATATGCTAACGTCAGGAGAAATTACAGAAGAACCGAAGATCCTTCTTATTGAGAATTTCCTTATTCATGGTTATAAAAGTGCCCTGGGAAGAGCTTGGGAAATGCATGTATTAAATTTTAATGACTATTATCTGTGACCTTTTTTGCTCAGTTTTATACTTCTGCCTGCCTGAAGGCATAAAATTAAGTCAAAGGAAGCCTTATGTGTGTTTAAAACAAGAAAAACAAAAAACTATCAACAAAATAAAAGAAAAGAGTGATGAGCCATGTAGCTTGTGGCTATGAATAGAGTCTTTCTGGCTCTTAATCTTCTAAGAGCATTGTTCTGCAAATGCTGAGATGTGAGATCAAAATTTATCAGTCTCTTGAAAGGCTGATGTACTTGAGAAAAACTGAGCATACTACAAATCAGGGAGGCCTGTTTTCTCAGCAAAAAGTCTAGGACTCGAAAGAGCTAGGCTAAGAAAACTAACTTTAGCTAAAGAAGCAATCTTATAGGAACTTTTTAGTTGTAAAATTTTATACAGTGGTATTTTTTACTTTTTTTGGGATATTACCATTTTAAATAATTAGGGAAGGTAGTAGAATTTTTGAACAAGAAAGGAAGGAAAGAAAAGAGGAAAAGAGTGTGGGGAAGAGAGAAAGCATTTTTCAAAAGAAAGATCCTAGACATATGCTAATATAATTATTTCCATTGTTATCTTTATTGAATTTTATTTTTTATTATTTTTTTAATTACCTTCTACTATAGTGTCACCCAAAAGTATAAACCCTCCTTAAGGCTAATCTCGATTGAACCTCCTGAGATATTTATATTAATACTAACAAAGCGAAGGCTAAGACCATAACTTCAATTTTAAGAAAAGTGGAATAAGAATTTACCATGACATAGTTGTAGAATTGTCCTTGGCTTTGATGTTAAAAATCCAAGTCAGGGAGGATTGCAGGTTAGACAGTACAAAAACCAACCAACCAACCCACCCCCCCAAGCCAGGCACATAATTATTAATAGAATCATAGCATCATAGAATGGTTTGAGTTGGAAGGGAGCTTAAAGATCATTTGGTTCAAACCACCCTGCCAAACCACGCTTGACAGCTGCCTGTTTAAATTTTGTGAAGCCAAGATGAGCTACCTAAGGTATATTTAGAATCACATAAATATAGGGACCTAAGATGTCTAATTACAGTCTTTACCATCCTATACTTCCAGGTTTAACTATATGAAAAAGTATTCAGATGCCTTAATGTTTCTGCTGCTTTCAATCATAATGAAACACTGATTATGACAGTTAGAAGCATATTTTGTTTTCCTAATGTCTACAAATTACTAATATTTTCCTATCAGAAATTCTCATTGGGATGTGAAAACTTAATCCTTAAGGCTTTGTATACTGGTGTACTTGGGAGGCCACACAAAACTCAGCCACAGACAGTCTACATGAATCTGTCACTCAGACTAGGATCTCAAACTTTGTTCCTATAAAAACTGAATGGAGCCTTACTTACATTGTTCATCTGCAGTTTCTCATGTAATTCCATGTACATAGGAGTAATTAAGTATTGGGTGATACTAGGGTGGTCCTAATTATCTCTGCTGGAAATCAGTGAGTATTACATTCTTCATTCTAAGAAGAAAGTAATAAATAAAGCTGTGTGCTGGCTGCCCATACATATTTGTACAAGGAAGAGCAGAAGGTACAGTACTAAACAGCAAATACCTACAAAATATTTTTTATCTAATTTAACTTCTGCTTTCACTTTTAAATTTGGCTTTTAAATTATTACCTAAACAGTTGTAAACCTCTACAAAGTACAGACTTACATTTCAGTTATTTGGCTTGACTCCTTACACTCAGTACAGAAAAGCTGTTACTTTTATGATGTTATTCTTCCCATCCAAGAGCAAATGTTTAAGATCAGGTGGTTTACTCATTTGAAAGTACCATCATCTTTTCTCTGCAATGAGAATAAAAACATTTAACTCAGAAGACAGGTGAGCAAAATTAGTCGTATCCTCAGAGATTAAATCCATTATTTGTAAACAACCTTCTAACCATTAATGGGAAACAATTTGCCCTTTTAAAATGGGGTATCTACACTGATGCGGCTGACTGGTATTTTTGAGTGAATGAGGGTGATCCTGTTGACTCAAAAATCTTCCTTAATCCAGGATGAAAAGTGGCTGAACTCATAAACAGTTGTACTATAATTAAACATAAGGTTTTCCTGCATAGTTGACTATCTTTTCTAGTCAATCTCAGTGTAATCTGTAGATACCAAAGTACTTCACAATGATGATAAAATTGCCATCACTTTAGGTGAGGTAAAGTGATGTCGGGAAAATGAATATAAAAATGAATGGAAATATATGAAAGAAATTGGTATTTTAAGAAATAGAATTGTTTTTAATGGCCTCTGATTGTATGTTCCTCTGGGTATTTCTTTCTAGCCCTACAAGGAGGAAACCCTGACAGCATCCTGTTAAAAGTAGAATCCATATTAATTATTACATCTGTATAGAGAGGTATATCCATATATATAGAGAAAGATATACATATATATATTATAAATGTATTACAGTTTATAAGGTTGTGCTATAAAGACAATTCTACAAGATAACTCAAAGGTCTATGTAGTCTAATATTTTTAAACAGCAGAAAAAAAAATGTAACTCTACAGGTTTATAAGAACAAGGAAAACTTGGTGACATAATGTCTAGTGCAGTCTCTGAGGTTCAAGTGATCTGTGGCTTGGGAATCCTGAGGTGAAATGTATTACAGTTTATAAGGTTGTGCTATAAAGACAATTCTACAAGATAACTCAAAGGTCTATGTAGTCTAATATTTTTAAACAGCAGAAAAAAAAATGTAACTCTACAGGTTTATAAGAACAAGGAAAACTTGGTGACATAATGTCTAGTGCAGTCTCTGAGGTTCAAGTGATCTGTGGCTTGGGAATCCTGAGGTGGAAGTTCTATCTTTGGTTTCTTTTTTTTTTTTTTTCCTGTACATTTAGATGGAACAGATACAAACTCACTAACTCACCCTACCTATGAATCGAGAAAGAAAGAATTAAAACTGTATTACTAATGGATATTGAAATAAAAATTTCCGCCAAGATTACGTGTCAGACATTTTTATTAATTTCAGAGTTTACAGAGTAGTTTCTCTGAGTGGAATTAAGATTTTATATATAGGTTCTGAATGCAGGCTTATGTGAGAGGGTGGAAGCATAAAAGAAACAAGCAGTATAACAGGTGTACAGAGTTGTTATGAATGTAAGAGTATGATGTTATGTGAGAGAACTTTAGACATGCTTGGAAGGAAAAACTGAAACACAGAAATATACATGTGGTTGTCCATCATGGTACATGCAGAAGTGAAAGTGAAGCTTGAGGAGTCACAGCTAGTGGTTTTGGGAGAGTCAGAAGGAGGAGGAATTTATTTATGAAACTTTCAAATCACAGAAGGATGAGTTTGGAAGAACCTATGAAAATCATGTATTTCAACCCCCCTGCACATAGCAAGGTAAGCTGGAACACCTTGCACAAGACCTCGAAATTACTGTGAGCTGTATCATTGTTCTGGGTGCACTTCTACTTGCAGTTGTCTCCGTTCAATTTCCTTTGTTTTTGTTTTGGTCAACGTCTGTCAGACCATTTCAGTGACCTACTGGTGCTTTGCAGTCAAGAATAACTGACTCTATTTTACACTTCTTAGTAATATTATCATCTTATTATTTTTCTTGTGGTTTATATCATCATATCTGCTACGACATTTACTTGCTGGAAATGTGAATAAGGGCATTTTTTTTCTCAGTAATTATATTAAAATTAATATTATAAGTAACCTCTTGATTGGAAAGGTGCTGTAGTCTGTTTTATTTCCTTTCCAGTAAATGAGTAATAAACAAATCAGTGGGACATTATTCTTGAATTTCTGTCATACATTTATACTGACATTTTGTGTGTGTGTGCACATCTTGTGTTTAGTTTATTACCCAGAAAACTGTCAGGTTTGTCCAAAGGAATCAGAACATATACAGGGGTCAGGGAGAAGCAAGATTGAGGCTACTCGAAAACGACAGGCAAACCAGAGCCAAGAGTAACCATCCCCCAACACAGGGCATGACAGGACTCTCAAGCTCAATCCCACTGTCCCCATGGGGACATGAATGGGGTCTATCACAGTCACAGCAAGGTGAGGTAATGAGTCAGGAGTGTGGTCCATCCAGGAAGGCCAGTCAGTGAGTGAGAGACAAGAGACAAGTCCAGAGACAAGGCTGAACACAGGTACACCGACAATGTAGCTCAAAGGCATGAGCAGCACTGAAGAAAAGGACTTTTAGGTGAAAAACTGAATAACAGCCAGCAGGTTGAGGAAGGGGAGGTGATTCCTTCCCTCTACATCACTCTTGTGAGACCCTACTCGAACCTGCTTGAGCGGGTCCATAGGAGTGCCACAAAAATAATCAGGGAGCTGGAACACCTGCCCTGTGACAGTCTGAGAGAGTTGGGATTGTTTGGCCTAGAAAACACCTTTTACTGACCTTCCACTACCTAAAGGGGGCCCACAGGAAAGGTGGGGTAGGACTTTTTACAACGAAGTATAGTGATAAGACAAGGAGTAAGAGTTTTCACCTAAAAGAGCATAGATTAGGTTAGATGTAAGGAAGAAATTTTTTACTGTGAGGATGGTGAGGAACTGGGAACATTTCCTCACCCAAAAAGTTGTGGATGCCCTGTCCCTGGAATTCTTCAAGGCAAAGTTGGATGGGGCTTTGAGCAACCTGATCTAATGGAAAGTGTTGCTGCCCATGGCAAGGGGGTTAGAACTAGAAGATCTTTAAGGTGCCTTCCAATTCAAAATATTCTATGAAATACTTTTATCTTCCTGGTGAGGCTGCTCAGGGCATTAAAGGCCTACCAGTGCCCCCTTACCCTAAGTTCATAAGTGTTGTAAATAAAAATAACCTTGCAAGATCTATAAATGTAAATTAATTGCCAGGACAAAAAAAATCCCAAACCAAACCAACAAGCTAGGAACAACAAAACAAACAAAACACCACAACAACAACAAGAAGAATAACCCAGAAGCAACCAACAACTTCCATCCAACAACTTCAATTTTTTTGTTTAGACAGATAAGCTTTTTAATATCTGTATTATTGTCTGTATATGACCAAAACAGAAGCAGTTAAATACTAATGCCCTCCCTCATTGGAACATTATTTAAATAATAACCTTGTTTGATTGTTGGGGCTTTTTTTATATCTGTAATTTCACCTATATGCATTTAAATGTAAATTTGCCCTCATATTATGAAGGAAAGAATAGGGATATATGCATCTGTTGCGGTTTGAGGATTGGGGGTGGGACAGGCAACCACTAGGACCTGGAGGGTCCCAGGGGGAAGCTGTTATTCCCTCCCCTTCCTCTCCACACTCTTTTAAAGAGGCAGGAAGTGGGTGCTCAGGGAGAAGGGGGGATAGAGGGGAGGGGATAGAGCACAGCAGGGCTCCATCCATGTGATGCCAAGCAATCCTGAGCCATCCAAGAGCACGTTTTGTATATCTTCTGTTTACTTTGTTTTTCCCCCATCTTTGTGTATATATCTACCTCCCTTCTTGCTTTCTGTTCCCTGTTAAACAATGTACTTTATTTTTATTAACTTCCAAAGTCTCTCTTACTCCTGACTTGCCTTGTTTATCTCTCCATCTGGGGAAAACTAAGGGATGGGGGGGAGCACAAATTCTGCTCTGTGGGGTCCTGCCCTGAGCCCTTAAACGGAGACAGAACAGCATAATTTATAGATACCCTCATAATGTATTCAAATAGTGAACTGGTAAGCACCAAGACAAAATCTTGGAAAGGCAGCTAAGTGGCTAGACAGATGGATTATGAGTTCAAAAAGTAGCCGGAATGCTAAAAGGAAGCTTGACCCTGAGGGAAATGAAGAAAAAGTATGAATAGCATTACTCATATATCAAGTGCCTGCACAATGCCAAACATAATTCAAGAAAGGTATCACATGCTGCCTAATGAGGGTATTTTAGGTACAACAAGCACTGAATGGGTTAGGACAAAGGATCCCAAACTGCAGCACATGCACTACTGTGGAAAGCAAGCAAGAAATCAAGACTTCAAAAGTCCTGTGTAGCTGAGAGCTGCTCTTGCTCCTGAATACCTGATCACTGCTTGCAACTGTTCTGTAGTGGCAACTGATGATGATGGCTGTACTTGAAAAATGAAACTTGCAGATGACAAGCCAAATAAAAAAAAATGTTACCTGACTTTACAAAACATTCAAGAGAAAAATGGTAGAACTTTGTATTATTTCACAGAAATAAAATCAGCATTTCTTTTGGCACTCCAGCTAGTTCTACAGCAAGACAATTTCTGAAGGATATCTGTACATAAATATGATATACTTATGCTCTCATTACTCTTGCATTTGTTCTGTGCATAAAGTTGTATGTCGGCACATGGGAAGATCTTATATTAAAAATGTGAAAAAATTTTTAATATATGAGTTACAAATACCATATTTAACTTTCTGCTGTATATATACTGTTCATGCTCATAGTATCATTGTTGTTTCTTAACCTGTCTTAAAAGATAAGATCTGAAAGCCCAGAGAAAGCCTTGTGTAGTTGAGAGTAAGTTTTTTGTTATTTTCAGTCATTGGGCTAGTGAAATATATTACTGTTCCTCCAAATCCTGCCTTGATTTAAAACCACAGAAGTAAATAGAAAAAAAAAAAAAAAAAAAAACCAACACATTAAAAATGTGACAATTTATCTGATGTGGAAATTCACATAGTTTTCACCTTTTAAACACAAACATGGAGCTTTGGTTCAAATTTAACTTTTCTGTTTCATGAGAGCTTCCTTCACACAATACCATATACGTTAAACTTCCTTTTTCAACAGTGGAAGGGTTTGTTAATTTTTAAAGAAGCTTTCTCCCTCTGAATATTCTCATGCCTCTTTCCAGGTCCACATATTTGTCAGCAGTGCTGAGGATGACACTGCTGGTGATGCCATTCCAATCACAACTGCTGGCTCTAACAGATGACAAAAGCAGCAACTTTTTTGCTCTGTCACTGCAGCAGCAGCAGCAGCAGAATTTTTTCTCCTTCTGTAAGGAGAGTTTATTATATATTTAAAGCATATATTCTCTACCCTGTGAAGAGCTTTCATAAATTTGGCCCTGACAGGTCTATTCCAGCTCCTATCATCTACACTGAAGAGACTTTATTTAGGTGGCCTGGACATCTTTATAATTTGAACACTGATGATATTTTTAAGATATCTATCATGCAGAAGTTTCCAGGAACATATAAATCATATCCTATGTAAAGAAAATACATAAATAATGTCACAGCACTTTGTTGAATGTGTAAACAAGCTTAAAATAAAAATCTTTTCAGACAGAATTTTTAGCAGCTGTGTACATATTTATTCCAGGAAAAGGCTAAGAATATTCTAATTATCTGACATGTATTGTAGTTATTTAAATGGATAGTGTGGGATTTTAACTTAAAATAGATTGGCAGTTGTAGCTCCTGCTCAGAAGAATTCATACAGTGGTAGTTCTACAAATAGAGGCTTCTGCAAATAGCTACAAATAATTACTATTACAATCAATTGCAAAATTTTACTTCTAAACATACTTACACAAGTACGAAGAAACTACTGAAATTAGATGAGAAATTTTCATTTGAAGATTTAGTATCCATTCGGTGGCTAGCTTTTTAGCTTTCAATTTGGTTAACAGTCTGTGGCTTAGAAATTAAAAAAAAAAATGAAACTGAGTAATTTTCTTTTAAAGACAGTATGGAGATAAATACCGGAACATCAAAATACTGTTTAGACATTAAATAGTAGGTTTTGTGCCAGGTCTCTTGTTCAACAACATATTTATCGCTACTGGAATAAAATCCCAGAAACAGGTGTCTCTAACAGGCAAGAGTCTGGCTGAAAAGACTCTCACTGACATCTTGCTTGTCAAAGGCAGGGATGGAACAATGATATGAAGGCATCAGAACAACACTGGTGATGGTTAAGGACTGTATCCTGACATGTGTAACTGATGCAGTGATTTGGGTAGGTGGTCCTTTTTTTTTTTTTTTTTTTCCCCCCCCATTACTATGGCTAGATTACTAAGGATTGTTAGTAAAATCCACACTGCTTTTAGTAGAATGTTGACCCCGGCTGAATTTGGCCCTGAGGACCTTAGGAAAGGACTGAAAATGATATGAAAAGATACTTTTCCTATGAAGTCATTTGACACTTTCTTGAAGAATTACGGAATATTATAGTGCAGTACTTGAAGCTTGCTTTTATACCTCAAATGAAAAACATATCCATTTCTGCTGGGGGAGAAGAATTTCACTCTGAAAGTCTAGGTCTACAAGTTCCCATAGCTTTGATGGAAAGCAATGGGAGGTAAAGACAAGAACATTAAAGTTCGTGTTTTCCATACAAGTTTATTAACCTCTGAAACTGTTGCTTGAAGAGGGGAGAAGGGAGAGATAAATCTCTGTCTTTGTTGAATCTGAGCCAGTGCACAGTGATCAGCTCAAGAATCCTCAGGGCAAAGACAGCAATCCCAGTAGGCATCTTAATAGAAGGTTAGTCTTGGGCACTGGATCAGCTGAGAGATTCCTTATTTCTAGGTTCTGTCTCTGTCTTGTAGCCTGTGTTTTTTTAACTAAGATACTGTGTTTTCTGTGCACTGGCAGCCCTTGACTGCCCAGGTTTCTTCCTAGGTAGCCAGAAATTCACATCTTGAAAATACCAAGCCCAGGTAAACAATCCTTGCAGAAATGCTTCTGGCATCTAGTCCATAAAAAAAAGCAAAAGAGCAACAGGCTTTGAAAGTGGATCCTGCTTATTCCTGAAGAGTTTAAGAGGCAGCTGCCCAAAGTCAGCCCAAATTCTAGAATGAGGTGAAAGTTCTGTAACAGTTTGTTTTCAGTGTTAATTTACCAGCTGCTTGTTCAGCATGCTGACTGTTTTTGATCCTACTCTGAGACATGTAAATCTTCCCTAGTTCTGTCCAGGGAATCTAAGCCCCTGACTTGCTGCCAGATACAGTGGCAGCCATGCATAAAATTCTTTCCATTTTGGGAATCATACATTGAAAAGTAGCATGACTGTGCCTGCTACTGGATAAACCCTTTGGCTGGATAGAACAGTGGGAGGCAGGAAATGAATTGTAAGGAAGGAAAGTTCATTCTGACAGTTCATTTAAGATAGACTTTTAGTGCAGACCTCTGTTTTCTTTTTCCCTATGGGTACTTCTCCATCAGCCTCTGGGAATGATTTTGAAAAATGACATAAAATACAAGAGTTGTCATTGCTAAGGACATCCAGTATAAAAGCATTTACTGTTCAAATTTCAAAGAAGTAAGTTACTATTCTGAATATCTTATATTTACATAATTGTTTGGGGGGTTTTGGCCAGTTTTCCCAAAAAAATTATAAATGATGTAATGGAACTCACTTCATCACAGAGGTGAAATACAAATTATTTAACATCCTGCTGTGATTTAGGATAAGAAGTCAGTAGCAACATAATTTCTTTATAACCATGTATCTCACTGATTCTGTTTGTAGTATTAAAAGGCCAACAGTCTTGGTTTAGGACAACAGCAGGACACAGCTTTTCAAGGAAAAAAGTCACAGTTACAATTAGGCCTCCAGATTTAATTATTATCTAAGCATTAATTTTGTATTTAAAATTAAAATCTAGGTTGCTACTAATACCTGGAAGAATAGATTCCAGCAACAGAAGACAATACAGAGAAAGATGAATCCTGTGACTGGAGTATAGTTATTGATAGCTACAGGCTGTTCAGAAGGGACAGGTGATGAAGGAGGAGCAGAGGCATTGGCCTCTACATCAAAAATTAGGTAGAGTGTAAAGAGCTGTTTCTGAGGAATAGTCAGAAGGAGATTGAAAGCTTATTGGTAACAATTACAAACCGAAGCAACAAAGGGAAGCTGATGGTGTCTGCTACAGGCTACTTGATCAAGAGGAGCCTATCGATGAAGGCTTCTTACTCCTGCTACAGGAAGCTTCATGCTTACAGGTTCTCATCCTTCTGGGGGACTTCAACCACCCCAACATTTGCTGAAAAGCTGTAGTCAATCCTTGTGGCTCCTGGACTGCATTGAGGATAACTTCTATAGCCAGGTAATAGACAACCCTACCAGACAGGTTGCAATACTAGACCTGGTAGACTCACCAGTACAAGTGAGTTAATTGGTGACATTAAGATTGGAGGCAGCCTGAGCTGCAGAGAACACACACTGGTGGAGTTCACAGTCCTAAGAAATATGGGCCAAGTGAAGAGTAAAGTCTGAGCCCTGAACATAAGAAAGCAAATTTTCAGCTCTTCAAAGAGTCATCAGGGCCTCACAGAAAACTGTTCACAGGGATAAAGGAGAAGAAAAGAGCTGTCAGATCTTTAAGGATGCTTTCCATAGAGTGCAAGAGCTCTTGATTCCCAGGTGTGAGAAATCAGGCAAGAAAGGCAAGATAACAGCATGGCTGAGTTCAGACCTGCTGGTGAAACTAAAGGGCAAGAAGGGACTGCACAGGCAGTGGAAGCAGGGACAGGTATCCTGGGAAGAGTATAGGGATGCTGCCTACTTTTGTAGGGATTGGATCAGGAAGGCCAAAGCATAGCTGGAGCTGAACCTGGGAAAGGGATGCAAAGAATAATAATCAGGGCTTCTGCAGGTATGTCAACCAGAAAAGGAAGGTCAAAGAAAGAATACCCCTCTCTAATGAAAATGACTGGAAAGCTGATAACAATAGATGAGAAGAAGGTTAAGAAACTCAACAACATTTTTGCCTCAGTCTTCACTGGCAGTCCTTCTTCCCACACCTCTCAAGTGGATGAACTGCAAGATGGGGACCAGGGGAGCAAAGTGTCTCCCACTGTAAAACATCAAGTTCACGACCATCTGAGGAACCTGAACATACAAAAGTCTATGGGACCTGACAAGATGCATCCCAGCGTCCTTGAGGAACTGGCTGATGTAGTTGCCAAGCCATTCTCTGTAATATTTGAAAAGTCTTGACAATCAGGTGAAGTCCCTGGTGAGTGGAAAAAGGGAAACATCACACCTATTTTCAAATAGAAGCTATTATAAGGCACAGGAAGGTGATTTGAGACAGCCAGCATGACTTCACCAAGGGCAGCTCCTGCCTGACCAACCTAGTGGCCTTGGATGGAGTGACTACATGAGTGGATAATGTAAGAGTCACCGATGTTGTCTGTCTGAACTTCTGGAAGACATTTGACGTGGTCCTTCACAACATCCTTCTCTCGAAATTGAAGAGATATCAATTTGATGGATGAACTGTTTGGTGGATGATGAATTTGTATGACAGTTGCATGCAGAGGGTTGTGGTCAATAGTTCAATATTCAAATGGAGATCAGTGACAAGTGGTGTCTCTCAGGGGCCTATATTGGGGCCACTACTGTTTAATATCTTCATCAATGACATAGTGGGATCAAGTGCATCCTCATCAAGTTTGCAAATGACACCAAGCTGAGTGGTACAGTTGACACACCTGAGGGCTGGAATGCCATACAGAGGTACCTAAGCAAGCTTTAGAATTGGGCCCATGTGAACTCCATGAGCTTCAACAAGATGAAGTGGAAGGTCCTGCACCTGAGTCAGGGCAACCCTTGGTATCAGTATAGGCTGGGGGATGAAGGGATTCAGAGCAGCCCTGCAGGGAAGGACTTAGGGGTACTGGTGCATAAAAGACTGGACGTGAGCCAACAATGTGTGCTCTCAACCCTGAAGGCCAGCTGTGTCCTGGGTTACATCAAAAAGCGTGTGGCCAGGAAGTTGAGGGAGATGATTCTGCCCCTCTGCTCCACTCTGGTGAGAACCCACCTGGACTCCTGTGTCCAGCTCTGGAGTCCTCAGCACAGGAAAGACAGGAACCTGTTGGAAAAGAGTGTGTCCAGAGGAGGGTCACAAAAATGGTCAGAGGGCTAGAACAGCTTTCCTATGAGGAAGAACTGAGAAAGCTGGAGTTGGTCAGCCTGTAGAGAAGGCTCCAGGGAGACCTTCTTGTGGCATTACTGTATTTAAAAGAGGCCTATAAAAAAAAAGATGGGCTCAGTCTTTTTAGCAGGGCCTGTTGCAACAGGAAAATGGGTAATATTTTTAAAGTAAAAGAGGATAGATTTATACTGGATATAAGGAAGACATTTTTTACAATGAAGGTGGTGAAACACTGGAATGAATGTATTGCCCAGAGAGGTGGTAGATGCCCCATCCCCAGAAACATTCAAGGTCAGGTTGGACAGGGCTCTGAGCAACCTGATCTAGTTAAAGCTGTCCCTGCTCGCTGCAGGGGTGTTGGACTTTACAAGTGAGCTTTACAAGTCACTTATAACCCAAATTATTTTATGAATCTAAGAGGAAGGGAGTTTGAAGACAAAATAGAGTCATTTTCTAGTGTCAACAGACAAGTGTTACAAATATGGGCACTACTGCTTGTACAGAGCCATTTAAGACTTGGTTAGAAGGGAACACTCACCACCAGCGCTACAAAAGTCCTTAATGGTACTCTTAAAGATATCACCTTGTGTCAAAATCTGTGCTTGTGAAATGATGTTCCATTGCCATATTCTTCAGAAAGTAGTATGTCCTGTAAGGAAAGGGGTCTGAATAACTCTGAGAGTGAAGAGTCAGATGGAAAATAATAAACTTTGGATCTTATGCTAAGTTCAATAAATAGAAATAGGAGGGGCTGCTTTACAGAAAGAGAGTGACAATGAACATTACTGGAGCTGATACTTGACCAAAGGATAAAAATGGAGATAGAGAAGCAGCAAAGTCCCTGGCAGGTTCTATCATTAATTGAGGAATCTGGATTCAGTTCCTAGCAGGCTGACATGTTTTCATTTACAGAAATCTTTTAAGGGCATCCAAAAGAACCAGATTAATGTAATTGGCTTGAAACTATGATTGATATAGCTCTTTGAACTCAAGAGCTTATGAGGAGAAAGGGAAGAAAAGGTTGTTGCCAGAACATGAATCTCCTTTGACTGGTAGCTCTAATAATGATCAAGAATTAAAATATTAGTCTAAAGGCCTTGATAATTAAAAAGAAAAATTTGATGTTTCACAAATCAATGAGAAGCACAGAACATCTTAAGAAGTCGAGCGTGGCAGTAGGTATCTTGCTCCTTTAGCATATTATCTATAGCGTTCAAATTTGTCTCCAGAATATAAAATTATTTAAGATCTGTTGTAAATGTGTCTTCTCTAAACTAAAAATATCCATTTATATGCTTTTGGTTAATGCTACAGTTTAATAATTAATATTATGAAATAGCTTTAAAGCACCTGGCAAAAGAAAAGCTTTTTGGTTTTATGCCAGCAATGCCATAACCTTGGCAATTCATTTGAAGTGTTTCCAGGTAGCTTTGCTTGACAAAAATCTACTGTGCATTTGTAATAATCTCTCTCCACATCCATTCAAACACAGTGGTGGCCTGATGACTGTACTTGTAAAACATACTGATCTTTCCTAATGAGAGCTCCAGAAACATAGATCCTTCCACAAAAATAAGAGCCCCCTCCTCGCTTAATTTGTCTGTCAACAAAATTCTTTATAAATATCATGGAAATTATAAAGGAACAGATTAATTTCTCCATGTTTCCTATAGAATTCTGTATTTCTTCTAGAATTTCACATGTACCTTAAAGACTAATTGAGGAATTTAGCTCTGGTATTAATGAACATGATAATGACTTCTAAAAAGTTCTTGTAATAGCAAATGATCAAAAAGCTATTGTTGTCAGTATGTGCACTTTTCATCATATGTCTTGGAAAGGATATATTTTTTTTCCTGATAAGTGGCACATTTGTTTACACTGGTTCTGAGTTTGGTAAGTATTAGTTATTAGATTAATAACTGGTGTCCTAAAAGATAACACTTGCTGCACTGACTGACTGCCAAACAGTGAAGAAAAAAAACAAACATTAAGGAATTTTTTTT
This sequence comes from Merops nubicus, assembly GCF_000691845.1. NCBI lineage: Eukaryota > Metazoa > Chordata > Aves > Coraciiformes > Meropidae > Merops > Merops nubicus. Next base: position 38,232 of record NW_008629356.1, read on the forward strand.
TTTTTAAAAAAGTCCTTGTACTAGTGTAGATGTCATCAAATGGCTTCAATGAGCTGAGCAGTCATGAACTGATATGGCTGTCAGGTTGAGCAAGAGTGAACTTACTGTGATAAGATGACTACATTTTTATTTCTTGGATTTTCCAAAGACCTCTGAATATTGGACAGCCATTTCCTATAGTGAGGGCACTTTCATGTTAGACTCTGAAGAGTAGTGTTTTATTTTCTCTTTGTCAATCCATTAATGAACTACAATAACAACAGTGGAAGAAGGAAAAAATTTATAGTTTCTTCAATACAAGGAAGACAAAGATTTTTCTTTGTCTCTGTTTCTGCAGTATTCCAACTCTGTGATTCTCCTGTTTACAGTTTTGTTTGGGATATAGATAAAATCCAGCTGCCTATAGTTCAATAAGAAAAAACAGAGGTGGGATCGATGGGCAAGATACAGAGGTTGCATAGTCTCCCTCCTTAGAGATACTTTAAAAAGTCTGGACACAGTCCTAGGCAGCTGGCTCTAGGTGCCCCTGACTGAGCAGGAGATTTAGACCAGGTGACCTCCACAGATTCCTTCCAACCTCAACCATTCTGTGATTCTTTGATAAAGCAAAGAAAATACTTCACAAAGTTTGAATGCACCTGCCTGGTCCCTCTTCTTTCATCACTAATATTTACAAATCATATTTTTGGTAATTTCACAATTACTATTGAAATATGGTTATAGCAGCTTTATTCATTTGTATTTTCCTAGGATGATGTGACCTCTTGTCTGGTCCTTTCCTTGATACTGTGTTCCTTGTGATTGTCATCTGCCTAGATTTTTATAGTGTTCCTTACTTCAGTTCACACACTTTGAGTAATTTGGAAATTAAGGTCTGTCTGAAATGCAGCAATTTGCTTAAGGAAGATATCATATGCAGAATGTTGGGTGGGTTTTTTTTTGGATTTTTTTTTAGTGATATTTTTATCTATAGACCAATGGGTAAAACTGAGATGTTAGTTCTACTGTGTAAAGCTCTACATAACTTAGGTGCTAGTAAAGGAAATAAACTTCATACAAAGTCTTTGGTAAAATCTCTGAAGATCATCTGGGTCTGACACTAGTTCCCTGCTCCATGTCTGAAGTAATACATATCTGTGACTTATGGCTTAAACAAGGCAAAGTGTCTCTTGTTACAGTTTTCCTTTTGCTTTAAGCCCTGTTCAGCCTCTTTGTACAAAGCTTACAAGACTGATGGCTTATCTTCAGGTAAAGTAAAATGTTAGTTAAAGCTGAGAAGAAACAATTTTAATAATATAATATTTCTAGGATTTCTTTCAAAAATCTTTAAGATTTCTGTGTTATAAATGTTATGAAAGACTTGTCTGACTATGAAATTGCTCCTATGAGTATCATCTTACTTCTAAATAAATGTAATGGATCCATAGCCCTGTACGAAGCCTATTAATGTCATAGGCAAAAAGCCAAAACTGAAGAAAAGTAGCTGGGAATAGAACCAGGCCTTTCATATGGCAACAGATGGGGAGCATGTTGAAAGAAATAAGGGAAGAAAGAGTATAAAAAAGAAATAAAGAAACTAGAGCTATGATGTGGAGGAAAAAAAAAATAAGCAAAAAAATAATCCCCCCCCAAAAGAAACCCAAAGACTCAAACCTAATTAATTTTTTCTTTGTTTTTTTTTTTTTCCTGATATAACTTTAAACACTGTCGTGATGCTTCATAAAAAATGCATTTACCAGGCATTTCATTATACATGTAAGCAAATGACATAGCAACATCTAAGCATATTTTTTTTTTTAAATCAAAAAAAGGTTTAGATCTAGCCATGAAACATTTTGAAATGTTAGCTTTTACATTTATGCTTGATTAAATAGGGTCTTGTAATTAAAATCCAATGGTGTTCAACTGATGGACTTGGAAATGCTAAACAGAAATATTATACGACTGCACAATGGAGTAGCTTTGAGAAGCAAAATCAGTAAGTTTTTCAAGGAAAGAAATAATTCTGGTTGTATTTTTTCTGTGTTTACACTGATATTTGTAGATCTATTTACTGTAAGTAGTACCTGAGACATCTACCTTGTTAAACCAGGGTGAAGTTTATCTGATTTATCTCCAGTATTGGTACATCATTACTTGAGACAATGTGTTGCTGTTCTGCTTTGTTGTTTCTTGCATAAAAAAAAAGAAAATGTGGATTTTAGAAAATATCTGTTGGTACAAATCACAATTAATTGTGAAATATGCAACAGATGGCAAAACTTATAATCATTCTATCAAACTAATAGTATACTGTCTGCATTTCAGAATTTGCTTTTCCCAAAAGATGCTTTTGGGCTGAAGCCATATTGACAGCTGGTATGTTCCTAATGTAGTTAGTTTGATATACCTCATCTATTAAATTCTGTGCATTTTCCAAAATAACAGATGACAAGTGCAATTGACCACCTGGGAAAAGGCATCTTCAGTGGAAAGCTTAAAATGATCCTTTTGTGTAATTGTAGAGATATACACTGCTTTTCTATTTTGTGTGACATTATGAACTACTAGCATTCTATTTGCCTTCAAAAGTACAGTATTTTTTGTACACACATAATGATCAAAAACAGTCATGGGACAACTAACAGATGCTACAACTATCACGCCTTTAGAAAACTATGACATGCTTATGAACTTCTCACTTCAAATGTTGTTTTTACAAATCATGTTGCAGAGACTCTAAATTAAATTATCAATCTCAGGCGGTATTGTTCTAAAATGAGTACAAAATGTATCTTATAAAGCTTTCTGTAGAATACAATCATTTAAAGGAATGAACATTTTTCTTTCAGGTAATGTACAGTGATTTATTTACTGGAGAACTTTTTTTTCCTGAATGGAAACACCAAGGATGTTATTTGCAATCCTGTTATTAAAGTAAGGAATCGGGATTGCTTATAATTTTAAAAACATGCAAAGTAAAGTTTCTGTACATTGTACATAACTTAAACATGTTCATATTCAAAATTCTCTGAATTTTGAAAAGTTGTATTCAATAGTTAGTTCAGTTACTTTTAAAGTACCAACTCTAACAGTGATGTATTTATAAATCTTGATTTTTTTTGTCTTTATTCACATCTATAATAACCCTATGTGATTATTAATTCATAAGGCTATTCCACACCAAAGTACAAGTCTCTGCTACTCAGATTCTCTAGCTGTTTCCATTACATGGACTACCATATTTTTCCTGTAGAAGGATTTAGGAAATATTGTCTGGTGAATTTCACTTGAATTTCAGAACCTGTTGTTATGCTAAGGAAGAGCAAAGTCTGTAAGAAAGAGTTAAGGTTTTCAGGTATAAGAGGGTTGTTCTGTTGTTTGAAACTCACTCTCATTATTGTATCTCAGGATATATTTTGTAATGGATAGTAGAAGAACAGAGGGCAAAAAAGAAGGAAGTACTGGAACAATTCAGTTACACAGAAAATAAAGGAAATGGTAAAATCATGAAATTTCAGATCTCGTATATAACTAGAGAGCCAAGAAGGCATTTTAGAGGAATTATCATTAACATTAATGTCAGAAAAAAAAAAATTTATTCTATTTCATACAGTCACGCTTCTGGAGCCTTTTCTTTGCTAGAACCTGCAGATCCAACACTAAACAGTGAAGACTTCTTTTTAGGGTAGAGATTGAGCAAAGTTTTCACAGAAGTCCCGAGACCTACTCAGTAATCCTATTTCAAAGAAATATAATAAAGTTTTATCTACTGTTATTCATAAAATAGCAATCAAGTCCTTAGCATAATTATCTATACTGTGGATGTACATCAGTGTTTTGTTTCCCCCCTCCCCCCCTCCTTTTTTTCCAGATGGGAAAAAGAAACAAAACAATTCAAGTGTTTTCAAGAGACAGTGAAGACTACATGTCTTAGCCTTTTCATCATGCACTGGTGCCTATAGCCTTCAGAGAGACCAGACCAGAATAGAATAGATTAATAGAAAAGTCACTTTTAGCTTTTTCTTTCTCCTGTAGTTAGCCCAAAAAAAAAAAAAAGGCATTATAGTTATAAGGCTGATGTCTAATAAATAGTTAATTTTTAAATGAGTTGGACCACCTACAGTAAGAAAAACTGGTCTGATTGTCCAGAGGATAAGCAGATCCCAAATAAGTGAGAAGGCCAAGTTGAATTATTTCCTTTGAATTAGGTCATCACCACTACTGACCTACTCGCTCTCTCTGAACTGCTTCAGAACTGTATCTTGTTCTTCAGAAAGCTTGTCAAAATGAACATTATTCTATGGAAAAAAAACAACCCAACAATCAAAACCAATAGACAGACCTTTTTTTTTTTTACTTTACCTGTGCAAAGTGTTTTGATATTTATATTCCAGACTGTCAAGGATCTCTCAAACCGATTTCGTAATGTTACTGTGGAATTATTGCCAAATATAGCAATGAAATATAAAGACCTTTCTAAAGAAGCCCTTATGCTATCAACAGTTTACCTGTTAAAGTAGCCCTGTTTTTCTAAGAGGATTGTGTACAGAAGTAAATATCAATAGAAGTAAGAACTGTATAATGCAGTCCTGAGTAACTCTGCACATTATTTTAAAAAAAAAAAAAAAAAAAAAAAAAAAAAAAAAAAGGTGAGTGTTCCCTTTTGTGAGTATTTCCTTGGCCTTGTGCTCAAACTAAGTCAACACAGACCCAAAACACATATGACACACTCATTATTTGATGGATATTGAACAGATACGCTCATTTGTTTTACATTTCCCTTGGCAAAGGCTGTGGCAAAACTGCATGACTAGCTCCTCATTGTCATGCTTTCTTGTTTCCATTCTCTGCAGCATTATGCAGTATTCTTACACTAAAGCAATGGTTTGAAATATCATTTTTCTCCCAAAGGGATATCTTTGTTAAAGGGCAGAAATCTGTTTTACTGCTCTCTATCATTATCTGAATTGACTAATACAATGAAACTTATTATGAATGGTGGGGATGAGATGGGATACTTCAGGTCAAATGTTTAATATATTTCTCCTTTTATTTAAGTCCTTCCTTAAAAAATTTTGTTATAAAGGATAAAAATATCTGACAAACAACCATAAATGTTTTTAAAATATCATTATAATGCTATCGTACATAACTTCTTAATAAATATATCTGTCATCTTCTTACCAAAGAATAATTCTGTGCTAACCATGTATTTTGTTAACAAATTAATAGAAATAATTAGCAAAATATATTATCTCTTCCTGTACTTTTTTTCATTATCCACTGTCTTTGTAGCACACATGTCCCTACATATTCCATTTATACAAAATAACGTCTCTATTAGTCTAGCACTGTTTTATAAGTAACTTTCTAGATAAGAAAAAAGCAGAGTGTAATGTTGCATGAGAGTAACCAGACTGACACTGAGTGGCATACTTCTGCTCTCACTTGTATCCATCCAATATTAGGAGCTTATTCTAGTAAAAATAAGTGTAAATTAAGAACAATTCCATTGAAACAGAGCTACAAAAATAAAATCACCTAAAAGGAGTGAGGTTGGAATCCAAGCCACAGTCACTTAGCATTAATAACTGAATATAGTATGTGCTCAGCATTGTGGAGACACTCAGAGAACATGGGGAGAACCATCAATACGTGAACCTATGTAGATGAATGATGAAAAACACTTATGTATTAGTTCTGCCACCTCCTTGAGCATAAATAGTATTCAGCAGTTTTATGAGTAGAGGCTCTAATAAGCTCTTTACTTTGTACCATTTTATATTCCCAACCATCCAGGAAAATGAATCGTAACTACACAGCTATTACTGCTATTGCAATGAAGCTGCTACGGAAAAAGACTGAATGAGGAAATTCAGTAGTTATATTTTTATGTCTGGCAAGAGGCTCTCAGATACTTCAATAAGGAATTTAGGATACAAACTTGGATGGATGGATTATTAGATAGATCAACTGTTATTTATTTCTGTGATGCAGATTAGAGTTAAAATGTACATATTCTGCCACTGGGTGAATTTTAGCAAAATACAAGTACTCAATCAAGCAGAAATAAAGAAAAAAGGCTTATTTTCATATTTAAAATCTGTTTCTTTTCCCTCTAGCATAATGACACCACTGCAAAATGTTCACAATAGAAATCTGCATACATTGCAAAAGCACATTTAGATTTTTTTAGAAATCCTAATTATTCTGTTCCTTTATGAACAAACAAATTTGGCCTAATGCTTCACTGCATTGCTCCAGGTTTTCTGATTTGCTATAGTGTTTCATATCTTTTTTTTTTTTGGGGGGGGGGAGGAGGAGTTTTGTTCCCTTTTGTTTGGGGGGATTTCCTTGTTTGCCATAAGAAAAGCTCACAAAAGCTATTTGCTGTTCTTAGTAGGATCACATCAGGTTTAAGCCAGACTACTGTAATATAATACTGAGTGTTTTCAATGCCCTTTCTAATAGAGGCAGAAAGAATAAGGGGTATTGGACTTTAGTCATTAAGACACATCTAAGCTCTCTACATACAGTAGCAATACTCTGACTGGTAGTTTTAATCAGTTATTATGGGAAATATAACAATATACTTTCTTAACTTTTATAACCTTCGCTTAAGTTTTTGCTTCTGGCCATTGTGAATGACTGATTTTCAGTATATCACAGCAAGGGAGCTGCTTTACCACAAATAAAGTCCTGATTCAGAATCAGCCTATCTGTGTATCTTACTTTCATTATAGAATAAATATGCTAGGCTGATTAGGAAGCCAAAGCTTTTCCTTAGGTATATGAATAGACAAGATTTGTGCTGACTACCAATACACATCCTCATGAGCAACAAAAGTTTCTAACCAATCTGAAACTTCATGTATGTTATCTACCTGTTATACATTCTTCCACAGTTTGTTATTTTTCTCCCATTTATTGCAAAGCCGAGGTCACTGCTAGTTTTAGGACAAAAAAAAAAAATAGCTAGAATGGAAATAAATATTTGGATAGAGGGAAAAAAAGGAAAAAAAAAAAATCTGTCAGTTTCTGTGAGAGATGTTTCATTTCATACACTCAATTTACACATACACAAATAGTGAGGGAAATTATTTGATGATAACAAGTAGGCCTGACACATACATAAAGAAAAAAAAATCAAGAATCAGTAAAATCTATGAGCTGAATTTTCCATCAGTGCACTTCTATGCAGATGGATGCAAGTTCAACATGTCTTAATGATTGTAATGTAGGATCTAAAAAAGACAGAAAACTCTACAACCAGTAGAAAGATGTATTGCTTCAGCACCGTTTTAAAATTTCATTAATCAATTCATACCCACAAGAAAAATCAATATCAGAAAAAGGGCACAAGCAGTCATTTAAAAATCTTTAAATATCAGTATTTAGTTTCACTTTCTGTTCTTTCTTTTGGGCCCTGATTGCAGTCCAAGAATAGCTTGCAAGTGCTGCTCAATCTGAACATTTGGATTGTGAAATGTCAAAAAGGAGAGTATTTCATTTGGCATTGTGAAAATCTTAGAGGTACCAATTTACCATGTTCAGAAGTGACTGCAAGAAAAATTTCTTATCTTCTTATTTTCATTTTACTTCTCTCTCTTCTCTAATCCTCTCTAATCCACTCAAAAAAAAAAAAAAAATATCAGCTAGGGTTTTGCCCATGTCAAGTTTTTGAACTGAGGGTGGTTTTGCTCTAGCTTTGTTCTCAGAAGTATGATGGTCCTTGGATCACTTTTGCCACAGGAATTGAATTTTTTCCCCACTCTCATAACTCAGAGAGCATTGCAAAAGGATTTTGGATTAAAGCCACAGAAAGACTTTATCACCCAAATCTTACTTTACCATTTCAGGAAGGTTTCCCACTCAGGCGCTGTCTGACCCATGGATGTCTTGATGCATATAAGACTTAAAATTGCCTACATGGTTAAAGGCTTGCTGACAGGGCCCAAACTGCCTAAACCCAAAGCAGATGATTGAATATCACTAGAATAACAGAACCTGACCCCTAGATCTCATGTAGCAAGAACAAGACATACTGCATCTTTTGTCATGGTAAAGATCCCGTGAACATTGAATGCGTGATTTGAAAGAATTTCTTAAAATACTAAATCTGGTGTTATCCTGTCATAGCCAGTTATCTGATTTATAAACTTAACTTTAAATAAGCTGGGTTTCTTCCTACCACTTCCTCAGACTTCACCTGCTGGTGATTAGGAACCTTCTTTTAATTTCCTGGATAAATTTCCTCTTGGTGAAATTATACCTACTTGTTATTTGCCAGAATGAATTAGCTCTTCGGTGTCATTGTCCATTTGCAAATAGTAAACTTATATCAGCCTTTTATTCTTCTTTTCAACAAAATCTATTCCTAGACCCCATTTTTGACTCAGGCCTGAGCCCAAGAGCTTTGCCTTTGTCTCCATCAGAAACACTCCCTAACATGAAATCCTCACAGGTCAGAGGCACTGAATATGCTTTGCTGTGTTCTAGCCTCCTCTGTGCCATTCTGGGGATTGTGTTGATAAACACTGTAGGCAGAATGGTGAATAATTAAAGAAACTATGATTAAGGGCTATTTAAAGAACTGTTGTTCCTTAGCAATCTGTTTAAGCAGCTGTTAATTATCTCAACATCATGCCATTCATGGTCAGAAACAAATCTCAATGAAAAGGCAGTACTGTTCCTTGCTCCCTACTAGGTATGGAGAAGAGGAACATTCCCATGGGGTCTTATTTTAGAAAATTCAGTTAATCTTTTCTTCCAGGTTGAAACTGCTGACTGCTACTATAACCAACCTTGCTATAGCCATGCAGAATTTTATATTGACACATTGCAAGAATGTTTATCAGCTAGAAAGGAATAAGCAGTGGAAAGGTTATGGAGCAGATTATCTTGAGTTCCATCACATGGCACTTAAAGGACAACCAGGTGACTAGGCCCAGTCAGCATGGGCAGGTCCTGCTTGACTAACCTGATCACCTTCTATGACAAGGTGACATGCTTAGTGGATGAGGGAAAGGCTGTGGAATTTGTTTACCCAGACTTTAGTAAAGCTTTTGAGAGCATTTCCTACAGCATTCTCCTGAAGAAATTAGCTGCTCACAGCTTTGGTGGGCATACACTTCACTGGATTAAAAAATTGGCTAGATGACCAGGCTATCAACCATCTTTATCAACGTACTGAATAAGGATAGCAAGGACACCCTCCACAAGTTTGCAGACACCCAGTTAGGCAGGTGTGTTGACCAGCCTGAAGGGAGAAAGGGTCTACAAAGGGATCTGGACAGGCTAGACTGATGGGCAGAGGCCAGTGGTATGGGGCCTGGGGAAAAGTGGCTGGAGAGCTGCCTGGTGAAAGAGGACCTGGGGGTGTTGTTTGACAGCTGGCTGAATATGAGTCAGCCATGTGGCCAAGATGGCCTACAGCATCCTGCTTGTGTCACCAATAGCATGGCCAACTGAACTGGGGAAGCCATTGTCCCCTTGTACTAGGCATTAGTGAGGCCACACCTCAAATACTGTGTTCAGTTTTGGGCCCCTCACACCAAGAAAGACACTGAGTTGCTGGTCCATTTCCAAAGAAGGACAATGAAGCTGATGAAGGGTCTAGTCTTACAAGGAGCAGCTGAATAAAATGGGGTGGTTTGTCCTGGGGAAAAGGAGGCTTAGTGGAGACCTTACCACTCTTCTATTACCTGAAATAAGGTTGTAATGAGACGGGGTTGGTCTCTTCTCCCAAGTGATAGCAGAAGAGAGAACAGCCTCACATTGTGCCAAGGGAGGTCTGTGTTGGATATTAGGAAAAAAAATTCTTCACTGAAAATGTTATCAAGCACTGGAACAGGCTGCCTAGGACAGCAGGAGCATCACCATCCCTGGAGATATTGAAAAGGTGTGTAGATGTAGTGCTGATGGATATTGTTCAGTGGTGACCTGGCAGTACTGGGTTAATGGTTGGACTTGATCTTAAAGTTCTCTTCTGAACAGAATGATTCTATGTTCTTCTCAACTACTTTGTTCATCAAAAGCTGAATAGTACTACATGAAAGAGCCATGCTACATATGACAAAATTAATAATTCAATATTTCAGTAAGAAAAACCTACTCTGACAAATTGTAGAATCATTTTTCCACTTTTATTATGTCACACTGGCATCTTGTAGACTTTCAATGACTAATATATGCAGACTTTTCTATATCTTAGTTTCCAGCTAATGAGATCAGAACTCCTTGGAGAGATTCTTCTCATTAGTCCCTAAATGAAAGGCATTGTTCCGATTGTTTTTCTCTATTCCATTTCTATTACTTCCATTTTCAGCTAAACTAAATTCTTTCTCCTGATGTAACATATCAGAACATATTATCAACAAATACCCAAACTTTGTGCCAAGAAAATTAAAAGATGGATAGCATCACTTCATGGCTATTTCTTGAGTAGCTTCACTGCTATGAAATACGATTTTGCCACTCTCAGCAAGAACAAAACCAAACCCAAAACCACGTCCTTTGGCTAATGCCAGGATTCAGCCTCTCCTTGGCCTGTGCTGGGAGTCACTGGCTTAACCCATGCACCGATGTTGGTGACTACTGCCTCGCCTGCTCCAACTTCAGCTTTGGGGACGGTCCTGCTGGGGAGGGAATGGTATAGACCCCTCCCTACTCTTCTCAGTCACTGCCTGATAAATCATAGACCAGGGCAGTCTGCAGTGGGAGAGGGAAGAGGGCTGTGATGAAAAAAACACTTAGAAAAATAAGCCAAAAGAAAGCCCAAGGCTAAGCAGGAGCAAACTCCTCCACCATGACTGTCATAGGCATCCCTGTAGAGACCTCAAGATGCTGAAAACTTGCCAGGTCTCCTCCTCCAAATAAACCAACTTTCTTCAGACATAGAGCAACACTGGAAGGGTGAACACTACAGCAGAGAAAAGGGATAGATAATAGGAAGTTTGTCATGTATAGAAACTTCTACCTTTGATATTACTAAGATCTATTTTGTATTGATTCGGTAATTCAGACATTGAATGTTAGTACCATTATATTACAACTGGACTAATAACAGTGTTTATTGCATTCTGGCCACACTGTTAAAACTTTTAAGTGGACTAAAAGTGAATGCTCAGCTTCACACATATGCCGTATCTCTCTTTTTGTCCATAAAATTTTAACTGTTAGAACTCCACTAGGCTTCTCTGTCCAGTTTAATAGCTCTCTTTCAGTAACCTAGACCAGGACATTGATGCATGGATGCATACTCTTCAGTTAGTTCTCTCCTTGGACTCAGTTTTCCTTTTAGTCCTTTTATCGAGCTTCACTTAACTTTTCCTGTGTGGCACCATAACAAGTGTTTATCTGAAACCCAGACAGATTAGATGTATCTTCTTTTATTTAAGAAAAAGTCAGTAGTGCCCTTCAAAGATGAATGAAATTGGTCAGGTGTGATTCACATTCACCAATCATCATAACATTTTTAGTTGATGTCTTCAACCTTTTATTTAAACATTTTCTAAAGCAAGACCACACAACTCAAGTGAGTTGTCAAGCCACAAAGAACTTTGACTCATTAGCACTGAGTATGACTCTATTCTTTGTCTGACATTGTTCTCCTTCAACCTCTCCCTAGATATGATCATGCCTGTACAATTCAGGTCTTTTCTGGATTTGTTGGATTTGGCCTTTGTACTTTCTTCTGTACCTGAAGGACAGCAAATAAGGAGAAGTGGAAAGTGGAGGAAGAAAAACAAAAAATAAATGCAACATTGTTTCCCTGAATTCGTTTACAAAACTGCTCAGTGCACACAGTAGAAGCAATTTGACTTACTAACAGTATGCAATAAACTGTCAGTGAATAATATGTTTAGGACCAAGAACATCAGTAAAAAAACTATACCACAATACTTGACGCAAAAAATGTTAACGAATACCTACAGCTTTAAAGCAAGCTTTGTATAACTCATCCCTAAAAGCTACAGTCACACACACAGATTGAAATGCAACCCACCTAGTGCGTGTGTGAGGGTCCACCACATACAGATCCTTCTGTGGACATCAGAATAGCAACCCTGCCACTGCCAGCCCCCCACTAAGGCACTGGCTGTAGGTAGGAGCCCCACGTGGGCCCATATACACTTCCAGAACTCATGCTCCGACATCATTCCTGTGCTGTGGGTCACTGTCTAGGTGCAAGCCGCTCCTGTGTTACAAGACAGGTGATGGGGCTGGCCCAGGCAGGGCTGAGGATGCCACAGGGTGATTCCCAGCAGTCTCAGCCAGGGTTATTGTTCCTCATCCTGCTCCAAGGCCTCTTCCTCCACCTTTACAAATTTCTTTGTTTCTTTTGTAGTTGTTTTCAGGTTGAATCCTTTGTATGTCTTCCTAGTTCCCTGGTTAATATTTAAGATGGCTGATGGTCAACTTCCCTTTTAATTCCATCACTCTGGGGTGAACCTCCTCTCAGACAGACAGTTTTGCACATTTGATTTACATACACACTCTTACACTAACATTTTTCTCCTACGAGCTGCTGTTATCAAGGCCAGCTGCCAGGGGTAAGCTTTGCATTCTTGCCATAAACAACTGGAAAATATATAGCCTCTGGCCAAATGGCAAATTCTGTCTTTCAGCCCCTTTCATTAAGATTTGTGCGCTGCAGGCCCCATCTTTCCTAATTTACTATTAAGGGCAGACTGAATTTTCTGACATTTCTTAAACATAGGTGGTATATGTGCTACTCTACAATCACACAGCATTGGTCCTAGTTAAGCATACATATTAAAGAGCATTGCTTGCTAGACCTGGGATTGTGTGTGCCAGTTCTTACACTAACGTAAGGTTGAGATTATCAGGTCTCTCAACTGAAATATACTAAAACCCCTTAAATTTATTTTCATTACATATATGATAATGTTCTTTCTTGTTTATGGGCTTGTCGTGGTTCAGCGTCAGCTAGGAACTAAACACCAGCAGCCACTGGCCAC
>NW_008629356.1:51210-95214 GCF_000691845.1 Merops nubicus
AGGTTGGGGAAAGAAAATTAGGAGGAAAGAAAATAAGAAGCCTGTGGGTTGAGATCAGGACAGCTTAACAGAACAACTAAAAGAGAGGTGAGACAACAAAAATAATAATAATCATAGAATCATTAAAGTTGGAAAAGACCTCTAATATCATCAAGTCCAACCATCAGCCAACACTAAACCATGTCTTCAGTTGCCACATCTACACATTTTTTGAACACCTCCAGGGATGATGACTCTCCCACCTGCCTGGGCAGCCTGTTCCAATGCCTCACCACTCTTCCAGCAAATAAATTCTTCCTAGTATCCAGTCAAAAACCTCCCCTGGCACAACTTGAGCCTATTTCCTCTTGTTCTATCACTAGGAGCCTTGGAGAAGACACCAACACCCACCTCACTACAACCTCCCTTCAGGTAGTTGTAGAGAAAAATAAGGTTTCCCCTCTACTCCCTCTTCTCCAGACTAAATAAACCCAGTTGTCTCAACCACCCCTAATAAATCATATTCCCTAGACCCTTCACCAGCTTTGTAACCTTTCTCTGGACCTTCTCCAGCACCTCAGTGTGCTTCTTATGCTGCTTAAAACTGAACCCGGTACTCAAGCTGTGGCCTCAACAGCAGGCACATACAGAGGCATAATAACTTCACTACTTCTGCTGTCCACACTATTTTTGATACAGCCCAGAATGCTGTTTACCTTCTTGGCCACCTGGACATACTGCTGGCTCATGTTCATCTGGCTGTCCACCAACACCCAAATAATACCATTGAAATAATAGATAAAGCAAGTGACAATAAACCCCTTACCTGAGACACAGCTTTCCCTGTTCTAGCTGCCCTAAAGCCACACACTGAAAACATGAGCCACCCACTCCCGTTATATAGAGGGCATGATGTCAGTATGGTATCAGTTATCCCATTGGCTGGGGGGGGGGTTTTTTTCCCCCTCAGGGCCCCCCCCCCCTCTAGGTGTGGCCCTGCCCCAGCTGCAGTCCCTTGTGAACATTAACCCTATCCTGGCTGAACCCAGGACAGGGCTTAATGGCCCACTTGTCTTTGCTATGTTGTTCTCCACACTAAAATCTGAAACAGTATTTGAGCTATCTTCAGACAGCTTAGAGGCAGATTATCATTGCTACCTGGCTTATTCTCACAACATTCCACCCAATAATTTTATCCTTATTTTCTTAGGAGAACAAATAACAAAAAACGCAGTATTATTATTTCTTTTGCAAATAATTATTTCCATTCTTCCCAAGTCTGTCTTTACTTGTATTTTTGTAACTTCAAAGAGTATATTTTGATAAATCCTTTTTTTCTGGTTTCTTATAGCCACTTAGCTTTCTCCTGATACTTCATTTAACTCAGTGTCTTACCAATATTTTGTGTCTTTGAGTAAAGACTTAACACGGAAAATATTTTAGAAGACCTTTAAAATTTATTTTTTTAATGAAGAAGTAATTAAGGTGAAAATAGATTTCATAGTTATAATATTTGCTGCTTAATATATTTTAATATGTCCATTCTTCTGCTAGTTGAGATATTAATTTTATCATTACGAAGAGCATATACATATGTCAAGCAACCATCAAAGTGAATTCTCCTGTATTGCTGCATATTAGGAAACAGAAGCAAACAGTCATCCAAAACCATCTTTGAATATCAAGATTTCTATTTTCTTTTACAGAGATAGAAACTCAAACATTCAGTGTGTCTTACTAAAGTTATACAACAAACCTGCAGCAAAGCTAACAACAGAGACTCAAACTTTTGAGCTTCTCTTCTATTAATTTCTCTTACAGCAGTGAAGTTTCTGCTTCCCTTTCTAAGCTTACTGGTGTTGATAGGAAATAGGATTATCTATTGGTGGACTTAGTGAATGTTCTGGTGACAGATGCCATAGCCAGGGGAAAGCAATTGCAAAGCAAAGTTTCAGATGCTAAGAATGGGTTTCAAACTGAAATAGCAGGAGATTGAAGAGGAAAGTTCCCTCGGGTCTAGAAGCATTTGTATGCGTCAGTAATACCAACAAAGCTAAGACTTGGAAAAAAGAAGATACTTGGGCTGATGTAATTCATTTGTACCAAGGCTGAAATCCGTGGGTAAAAAAAAAAAAAAAAAAAAAGTATCTGTATTATTTCTATATGTGACTTTTTTTTCTCTTTATTTCCTTTCCCTCAGAGAAAGAGCAGCAAGAAAATCTGCTATTTATGAGACAAAAAGAAGTCAGTTCAAGAAAGCAAGGTGTTTAATGAAAGTACAGGGAAAATATTGCTGGAGTGAAAAATATATGTAGACCTCTGATGCAGCAGAAAAAAAAAAAAAGGGGGAAAGGGCTGGGAGTAAATGTGCTGCAATATATTGATTTTCTTACAGGTTTAAGGTAGGCATTAGATCAGAAGAGATAATGCCGAAGGTCCTTTCTAGTCTAATTCTCTATGAAATACTGGTAGTCTGGTGCCTTTGTTCAGCAGCATCCACAGGAGCTGACTGGAAATACTGTGTTCTCCTTAGGACACTGCTGAGTAAGCAGTTTCCTCTCATCTTTCCTGTAAGTCAGTGTGAGCACACTGCATCTCCTGTGATGTAGAGAGGGACACAGGCTGCAGAAGGGTGAAGCCAGGAGGAAAGTTGCATGGAAACAGTCTCCTCAGGGTAGTTGTGGGTGTGGATAAGACAGGTACATAATCCATGCTTTGAGATGTGGGAGTTGTGAGCTCATAGCATAAATAACTTAAAAATCAAATACAGCTGAAGATTTGGCAAAAGATAGAAGACAAATGCTGTGAGACTGCAGGAAGGTGGAATGGTGCTGAAGGATAGCAGCAGACCTCTTGTGATCTTTAGTTCACCTGAATCATCTAAGCTTTGTGCTTCCCTTTTATACTCCACAGGCCACCTACCTCAAATCATTACAAATTATATAGAAGAATCAGACCATATTACTAAAATGCTTGTAGCTATGAACACTTAAGAAAAAAAAAAAAAAAAGATGCTCATTTAACACAACTGTCATTGCAACACACAGCTCTGAAGAATATTTAGAATTAATATCTTGGTTCTAGCTCCAAATCAAACAAAACAGTAAGTAGGAATCAGCACAACAAAATTTACTTCCTGTGACTTTTATGAACTTAGTTTATTAGAAGTTATTCAGTCCTTGTATAATATAATCACATTTTTATTTCAAAAGCACTTTGGGTTAGACTTCTTAAAAAAAAAAATAAAATCCCATATATACATCAAAGTGCCAATAACTCTGACAACAGCAAAAGCAGCATTTGGCTCACTGGATTTCTCTCATCTCTGTTTAGGCTACAGAGTGGTTTCAACAGCAACGAAGAAGCAAACAATTATTCTATCACTGTATTGGATCTGGCTGGTATGGAGTTAACTTTTCCCACAACAGCCCATATAGTGCTGTGCTTTGTATCTGTAGCTGGAATGGTGTTGATAGCACACCAGTTTGTTTTGGCTGTTGCTGAGCAGTGCACCCACAAACATCAAGGCTGCACCTCCAGCCTCCTAGCTACAGGCCACTATGCTGGGAGTGGGCAAGAGATTAGCAGCTAGGACAGCAAACACAAACTGACCAGAGGGATATTCCATATGAAGAAATATAAACTAAGGAAATGGAGTAAGGGAACAGTGATGGGGCTTTTATTATTAAGGCATTTGTCTTCCAAAGCAACTGCTACATGTAACGAGGCCCTAGTTCCTAGGAAGTACCTGGTCATCACCTGCTGATTGAAAGTAGAGTGAAAGTAGAGAATAAATCTCTTGTATTGGCTTTTATTCAGCATGTTGCGCTTTCTTTCTTTCCTTAATCTGCCTGTATCTCAACTCATGAGTTTTCTACCTTATTTTTTCCCTCCTTCCTACTGAGGATGGGAAGTAAGACAGTGGCTTGGTGGGCACCTGGCAGCTAGCCAAGGTCAGCCCACCACCATCCTTCTTGTGGATCCCAACTTAGGATTCTGAAAGGATTTAAGATAAGGAGGTACTGGGAGAGGTAATGGGCAAAACACAAATGGGATATTGCCAGAGAACAGTATAATTGTAAGTTTTTGTTGTAATTATGGTGAAAGGGTGATGGTGAGTGTGTGTAAAATGTCCACCTCTGTCAGCGTTGTGATGATGTTATTTTGATTTTGGGGAATTCTTTTTGTAAATGAGGATTGTGTGGTGAATATATATTTTAAAGGTTATTCTTAAATACACATTTCACAGAGGGAAGGGGTGGAATGTATTTGGTTTATGTGGCAATGTTTTGGTAGGAGAGGTTTCTGTGAGAAGACAAAAGGAGCTGCCCTCATGTCAGACACATCCAGTTTCAGCAGACTCCAAGACAGACCAGCTTCTGGTAAAAGCTAAGGCAATTGATGATGTTGATACTGCCTCTGTGAGAACAAATTTAAGAAATGGTAATAAATTCTGCAGAACAGCTGTGAGAGAGGAGTGAGAACATGTGAGAGAAAGAGCCCTGAAGAGACCAATAAGGTGAAGGAGAAGAGGGAGAGGCTGCTTCAAGTGCCACAGTAGAGATTCCCCTGCAACCTGTGGAGAAGACCATGGTGATCAGGTTATCCTCCTGCAGCCCACTGACATTTATGTTGGAGCAGATATCCAGCCTGTGGCCCATGGAGAATCTCATGCCAGAGCAGGCAGATATGTCATTGAAGGAAGCTGCAGCTCGTGAAAAACCCATATTGGAGCAATTTCCTGGCAGGAAATTTGGCCTGTTGTGGACCTATGCTGGAGCAGTCCATTCCAGAAGGATTATATCCTTGTGGAAAGGACCCATTCAGTTCATGAAAGACTGTATCCTGTGGGAGAGACCCCATGCTGGTGCAGAGGAACAGCTATAAGGAAGAAGGAATGGCAGAGATCACATGTTATGAACTGATCACAATCCCCCTTCCCCATCCTCTTGCACTGCTCACTGGGAAGGAGACAAAAAAAAAATCATGAGTGAATCTCAGCCTAGAAAAAAGGTGTTGGGGAGTAACTAGTTTTAGTTTTATTTCTATTTCTTACTGTCTCACTCTGTTATTTATTGGCAATAAATTATTTTCCTCAAAATTCCTTCTGTCTTGTATGTGATGGTAGCAGGTAAGTGACCTACTTATCCTTATCTCAACCCATCAGCTTTTCATCTTATTTACTCCCCCTGTAGTGCTGAGGAAGAGGAGTGAGAAGGCAGGTTGGTGGGCACCTGGTGGCCAATCAAGGTCAAATCACCACTGTCAATTAGTTCCTTTGCCTTGTAGTAGACATATTGTCTCTGCAGAACCTTTTATAGTGTTTTAGAAGTGGAACTCCAAATTAACATTTCATTGAAAAACACTTCAATATTAGTCAGCAGTTCATCATTCAAAACCCATTACGTTTAAAGATCAGCTTTTGTTTTCTTAATTGTAACATATCTAGCTATCTTTACATTCATCACAACTTGGTATTTCCTCTTTTAAAACATTAATAATGAGTAATATCTACATGTAAAGCTGGAGGTTCCTGAATCTTTTTAGTTAAAACTCCTTTAGGGTGGAAGCAACTACTGCATATTCTTATTTAAAATGGTGTTGGGGCTATGAGTGCTGTCCTTGTTAAGGTAAACAAGTTCTGTAAATAAAAAAGATTTTGCAGGGTTTTCTACATGATTTGATTTGGTTTGGAAATATATCATAACAGAACCCCTTAATTACTAATCAGACCTTCTTCCACATACTTTAAATAAATATATG
Source organism: Merops nubicus (assembly GCF_000691845.1). Classification (NCBI taxonomy): domain Eukaryota; kingdom Metazoa; phylum Chordata; class Aves; order Coraciiformes; family Meropidae; genus Merops; species Merops nubicus. Next base: position 56,953 of record NW_008629356.1, read on the forward strand.
GTTTACACATCAATCACACGACTAGTTTTTACTAAAATATTTACTGTTTTGTAGTTCATATTCCTTCAGTATACAGTGCATCCACTTTACAGAGCAGACATTCCTCCCTTTCTGCTAGTGGTCCCAGCTTTTATCCCCAAGCAGGACACCTGACCTTTGTCAACTCAATGCGGGACCCCTGGGGCTCATTTCCTCTATGTCTCTCGCCGCAGAGCCAGCCGCACCCTGGGGGGAAGCTATAAGGCAAACTCACCACCTCTTTATGAAGGGCTGTGGGAATCACCCATATGTCAACCTTAATTTGGGGGCTCGGGGTTCAAACACTGGCATTTCAACTTCCTAACTTGTTCCTGCGCTGAATGTATTTTTTCCCCTTTCCTTCCAAGTTCCTATTTATATTCTATTGCTTTTCAAGAATTTTATGCTGTTATTTTTTATTTCCCAGCTTGTTCCTCTGTCAAATATAATTTTTTCCCCCTTCCTTTCCAAATTCCTATTAGTTTTATTGTATACCATTATGCTATATGTTCAAATTGGATGCTCATGGAAATTAACATTAAACATACTTTCTTATAAGAAATTAATGTTTTAACTTATGAGTATTACATGAAAATAAGGTCAAAATAGTTGCATCTCTTTTCTGCAAATGCACAACTGATTGAGAAATAATTACTAGTGTCTAATGGTAATCAGACATGTGGCATAACTGTCTGACATAATCTAAAACTTCAGCCTGAACTTTTTAATTTAGCACTCGTCAGTAGGAAAAAGTCTGTTGAATGCAGTGCAAAATACACTCACCTATGGTGGTTTCTTGGTGACTCAAAAAGATGAGCATAGTAGCACAAGAAGTAGTGGATCTAAGGTACACCCCACTACTACTTCTTCTCTGGCAGATGAACCTGTTACAGCTTTTTACAAGATGCAAAATGTTTCTATCTTCATGTTTGACTATCTCTTTTGTCCTCACTTTTCAAAAATAGTGGTCTGACTCCAGCTACTTCTTTTGTTCTCTGTATCTTCACCCAGAAATAACCTCATAATCTCACTCCCAGAGAGTTAAAGCAGGATTTTCTATGCTGGAATGATATTTAAGAGTCTCTTCCCTTGAACCACATGGCTACATAGAAGCCATCATCAGCCCCATATTTCTCCTGGTAAAGAGCAGAAGGAAACCCCTAGCAGGCACATACTACTCATCAAAGCCAACAAGGTGCTGACAGCTCGTTGCAGCCTGCCTGAAATCTTCCTTCTTCTGAGAGTACGGGTGTTAGGATCCTGGGGACACAGGAAGGGAGTGGAAATGATCCTTTTTTCTTTTCCACAGTAAAACCAGTTAGCAGTATTACTGAAGTTTCTTTGAATTAATTTGGAATATTAGTGAATATTAGTGTAATTGAACTAATACTTTGGACTATCATACTATTATTAATTGTATTATCATACAATTAAAACATTAATTGGGTTAATAATAATCTGTTAGTTCTATACATGACTGTATCATCATTTAGTCCTGAAAATTTGAGCCTGATCTTGACCACAGCTGCTAAAGTGTGCCAAACTTTATCTGGGTAGGTGCTGATGAACACAAGGCTAGGATTAAAGGTTCAGTTTGTCTTCACTCAACTGTATGTTCTCCTTTTTGAAGTGGTATCATTTTCAGGCAGTACCAGAAGCTTAGCTGACCAAACATCTTGGTTAGGATTTCTGCCCTGTTTTCTCCTTTGGTGTTACAAAGGTGTTAGTTGGGGTTTTTTTGTTGCTTTGGTTTGGTTGGGTTTTTGTTTTTTTTTTTTTCCAGCTCATGTGCATTCATGTGTGTTATACATGTAAGTAACAGACTGTAGCTGTTTTCATCTATTATTTATCTTCTCCTTTCTTTGTTGTATTATTCCATGCCACGCCTTTAATGTTAAGAGTGGATGTTTTCTGCAGCAAACAAAAGCATATATTTCACACTTCAGTGCACTGAACAACAGTTAATGGCATTCTGAATAAGTCTTACATTTGAATAAGCTTAATTGTATTCTTATTTTATTTAAGCAAGTTGCAGTATGAAGGAAACTCATTAAGGTTGTACTTGCTTCTTCCTCAGGGAAAGCTCAGTTGTATTTTCTCCAATTACATTAATCAGCATGACAGAAATACTTAAGATCTACTTCACATGATGACACTGTCTACCCATAAAATGGGTCACAGAAAGTAAAATACGTAGAGAAGCTATTCTTTGGATACCTTTTATTTGCAGCAGTACCGGCTTTTCTTTTTAATTAGAGAACATAATGCTTGAGAGCTGTCAGTGTGGCACCTCCTACAGTCTGAAGTCTTCTAGTTCTGAGTATTAAATGTATAATGCTTGAAGTAGGTACTCACAATTTCATAGCCTGTGAACCTCAGCCATGGAGAAATCATCTTTAGATCTCAGAATTATGTCAGATCTATAAATCTGACAAAGAGAAAAGCTTGAAAATTATATTGAGTAGCTAATTTATTCCAAACTGTAGTTAGTAAAACTTTAAAATAGATTGTGTTTTTTCGTCTGTCCAAAGAAGCCTGATACGTAAGCCCTTCTGTTCTCAGCATGAGAAAGCCTAAGAGACTTGCTGAATCTGATCTGTTCAATCTTTTCCTCATCTACATGGAGAAGTGTAGCATTCTTTAAGGATGACCATTCAAGTTTTTCTGAATCCTAATATTTTCCGATATCATAGTATCTTGTAACTTAAAGCTAGCTCTAAATGTCTCCCTTCAAGTACCCAGATATCTGTATTATCTGAATGACAGCATGCAGGAAAAGTAAAAGCTGACATTAACAACACTGCTTTTACAGTTTGCTTATTCTGCTGCACAGAGAGAAACATTTTCCTCTGTTTTATGCTTTTGCAGCAGAAACTGGCTGTCAAAATGTCAACAGCAGAGACTGAATTAATTTCTGTTCATGATCTGTTTTGATATTCTCAGTTGAAAAGTTTAGCACAAGGGAAAGTTCATGTTTCTTTCAAGGGAGCGATATGACCCATTAAGTTTTTGTGGGAATTATAGCCATCACTTAGTTCTGTGTCAGGTGAGAGTTCTTGTCATGGAGGCACCCACAAAACAGAGAGCAGCCACCATCAAAAAAATGGCGATTTATTTCAACCAAAGTTGCCTAGCACTCCTTCTGACAAAAATCATGTTACAAGTTCAGAGGTCTGCAAGGAATACATCTACTACACAGCTAATTAAAGGAAAGATGAACCAAAATGGGCATACACTTACTTATAAAGGGGAAACTTCCCACACAAGAGTGCCCAAGATATTACTCAGCCAAAGTGGAGGTTGAGGGGTGAGCTGGTGGTGGTGACTGTTTTTCAACAGCAGAGATGTCAGCCCATGGGATGGGAAATTATCTGCATATTGCCTCAGCTGGGTGTCCAAGTCATCCACTATCAGTGCCTTGTTGTCTGTCCAGCTAAAATACACTGATGTGTTGGCATACAAGTGTAGCATGCTCAGTAACCATTTGCACCTCATCAGTCCAGTAACAATGAGCTCAACTGGATCATCCAGGTCAGCAAAAGTCAGTTCCTGCACAGCTAGTTCCCTCAGATTCTTAACACCTCTCTTAATAGCTGTCCACTTGCCTGGGCAGTATATAACAACTTCTAATGGGATACCTGTTCCTCACACTCAACAGTAGCCACCTCCAGCTAGGGGAAGAGGGGATGAGCTCTTTTGCAAGATTGCTGTCAACAGCAACTTCTCTAGACATCAGTCAGTCCCAACTGCTTGGCTTCTATACCCTCTAAGCCCAAACCATCAGCTCCAGTATCTTGGCATGGGAGCAACTAAGTAACAGGCTACTCATCTTCCTAACAACTGCAATGTTTACATATATCTTGCAATTCACTTCAGGTGTTCCAGCCCTATGATCATCTTTGTGGCCTTCCTTTGAACCTGCTCAAACAGGTCCATATCCTTCTTGTGTTGTGTCCACCTCTGGAGTCCCCAGTACTCTAGATTGGGGTTTCATTTTAATTTCTTCTCTTATATTGGCACTGGTTGAGTCCCTATGTCAGATAAATGACACATCACCACAGGGTACATGGCTGCAGAGCTTCTCACGGGGGCTGAGATCGAGGAAGGGGTTGTAACAGCTATGCTGTATCCACCTCTATACCAATACTTTGCTCCAAAAAAACAAGAGCTGAAAGATATTCAAAAGGCCTAAGAATATGAGCAAGGTGGTGGAATCATCCCAAAGGTATACCAGTCAATCACAGAATGGTGGGGATTGGAAAGGACCTCTAGAGATCATCTAGTCCAGTGCCCCTGCTAAAGCAGGTTCACCTAGAGTAGGCTGCATAGGAAAACTTCCAGGTGGGTTGTGAAAGTCCAGAGAAAGGAACTCCACAACCGCTCTAAGGGCAGCCTGTTCCAGTACTCCATCACTGTCACAGGAAATATGTTTTTTCCTGATGTTCAGATGGAATTGCCTCTATTCTAGTTTATACTTCTTGTCCCTTGTCCTGTTACTGAGTGCCACTGAAAAGCAACTGGCCCCATCCTCATGGCCCCCACCCTTTAGCTGCTTATAAACACTGATAAGATCATAGCAATCACATAATTGATAAGATCTAGTGACCATCTTACCCACATCACCAATATGATGAGCAGCTCAGTCAAACCTGTTAAAGCTTCAGCCCTTTGAACCTCTCAAACCTAAAGTCTGTAATTCTCCCAGGTGAGCTGTTTAAGTCAGACTCCAAATAAACACTGGGCACCAAATAAGCTGTCTACATTTAGCCTGTATCAAGGGCTACACTATAGCAGTTGCTCTATCACCTGATGATCCCTCCCCAGCCAAGAATGGGGAGTGGGAAAGGACACTCACAGGCTGAAATGAAAACCGTTTCAATGAAACATCTAAGCTAATATCAATGCCAGTAAAAAAGTAAACAAAGTTATACTCAGCCCAGCAACTGTACAGTGATTACAATAAACAGGAAGGCAGCCTTCAGGAGCAGGAAGAGGAGCAGAACCAGGCTCGAGCAAGAGCATAAGCCCAAACAGGCAGCCCTCTAACCTCAGCCAACTTCCCCCTTTGTACTCAGCATGACATTTATGGGATAGGATACACCTGTAGCAAACTTGGGTCAGCTACCCTGGCTGATTAAAAACTTCTAATGGCCTGCACACCACAGCACTTTGTAACTTCAGCAAATAAGCATATTAACTTGCTGTTTGATGGTATGAGGACAGTAAAATCTGTGAAGAGACTATACAGTTTGTTGCATGTGTCACAGGACTCTATCTTATCTGTTAATAAGATTTATTTCACTGGACATCTGAACACGATAAGAAGGGTCGTGACAATGTTAGGGAAATGCGTGGGGAAATAATGTCATGGGCAGAAAAGCTAGTCTAGTAAGGTTGTTCCAAATTGAACATATATGTGATTGAGGAAGCTGGCAATATAAAGCATTATTAGTTGATTCAACAACCATAAGATATAATGGTTTTAATCTTAAAAGTAAGAAAAGAAAACAGAAGCACATTCTACTGAGACTACAAGCTAATCAGAATGTTAGCAGAAGAACTGTTAAATTTGTATTATAAGGTCATGATATACTTTAAAATAGCTTGAAGGTTTTAGATAAATGTAGATAAATTTCAACAGTAAGCTGTTATTATTTTCCTATTAGTATTTTGTTTTGCCTTAGAAGCATAGGCAATCTGGGTTTGTATTGCTGTTTTTAAAATAAAAATGTAGATATAATTGAATTATGCCTTCCCATTGGGCTGAAATTGCTGGAAAACAGCATTATGCTGCTTATCTGTTCTGTTTTTTGTATAGATTGATTCAGTATTATAGTCACCTGAATTATAATTATCAATTTGAGAATGACATATATATTCATGTAAATGTCTTAATTTAAGAAAAACTATTTAGAAGGAACTGAAAGAGCAGGCTACAGCCAAGTAAAGATTTTGTATATATATATATTTTTATTTTACCTTCAACTTTTTAATGAAGGATTTAGCTTTATTTATTTATTTATTTATTTATTTATTTTGATGTTAATGTCATTATTTGGTGAGCTTCTGGTGAAGATTAAGACATCCATCTCAATTCATTTAGATATTCCAAAGGCACTTATTATAGTCTCATTTTCACCAGCCTTTTTATTGAAGATCGCTTCAAAGCTTCAGCTCATACATGTCTGTCTATGAATATTTTAGTTCTAGTCCAACACTACTACAAATTACAGTTGACCACTTAATAAAATCTAAGATTTCTACTAAGTTAAATTTCGTTATATGTATTCATTACAAATTTCGTTATATATACATTTTTCCCCAGCCAGAATATCACCAAGTTTTTCCCCAGTGGCCTTCACTATTGGCATGGACTTCATTCAAGGTATGAGGTGAACTCCTCATTAAACCACCTGCTTTTTTTTCTACTCCTGTTTTCACCATCTTCTTTGTCTGTCCATTTGGCTCCTCTTTTGCTAAGTCACATGGCCTGCCCACATCACAACTATGTCACGATATTGACCCCTTTGTGCACAAAGTATCATACCTGAACAACACCCAATATGTTCCATAAAATAAAGTTATTCTATAGAAAGTCCTGACCACTGAACAGGAAGAAGCAGAAGCAAGTTATAGTATTTTAATCTTTTTATCTAGTGGGTACATAGTCCAGAGAAAATTGTCTGTATGCAATGCCTCAGCAGTGTTTGATCAGAATCTTCTTTTTACAAGCGGTCTGCTGATTATATTCCATGTGTTAGGAAAATCATGATGTGGTTCTCTAAGGGAATTATAGCATGCTCAGTATCTCTAGTGAATAAATACAGTACACATACACTATAAAGGAGGGACTGGATCACAGACTAGGGCTGATTGCTGAATATCTTACCTGTGTTTGTTTTTCAGTGATATACTACACAAGGCATCTTTTTGTGATCATTTTACTATTGTATTAATTAAATTCCCTTTCATTAAAAAAAATGTTAATGAACAGCATCTTAATTCATCTTATTTCATTTTTTAGCTCTGTATTGTCTTCTTGCAGAAACTGCCATGGGTATTTGAGCTTATTATGATGAGTATGTTTTTCTATTTTCTTTTCAATTTTCTTTTCTTTTTCAAATACTGTCACCCTATCATCCTTCCCTGCTGAAAGATAAATCCTGTTTGATTGGTATGGTGAATATTTAATACCTTTTTTTTTTTTTTTCTGACAACAACCAGGGCCAGATAATACTAATGCACAATTCATAGTAAAAGGACTTGATTGCAGTTCATCTTTATGCCTTCATTCTGGGAGTCCTAGATTTCCAACACTGAAACTAATCATGTCAAGTCAAGGAGAAACTGGTTATGCTAGCTCGGTGTGTTGTACATTGTGTATCTAAAGTGTGTACTTCATTTCTATGGATGAAGGTCAAGTCAAGCAAGTAGGAAGGTAAATTTTTCCTTGCTGAGTATTTGTTAGACTCCTCTGCACCATAAGGAATATATGGCATAAGATGGATCGTTGTGTTAAACTGTGAGTGTCCTGAAGACAACACAGGAACATAAACTTACACAGCTCAAGGGAAGTGCTTTTAATTGCAATTGCCTTGGCAGGAGAGCTATTACCTCTTATTTGTGAGAAAGGACTCACCTGGGTTTGATGTATAGCATAGTAACATTCTCTGCCAGAAATAAAGGATTCCAAGTTTAACACTTCTACTTACTTCCAACAGACTAAGTTGAGGAGTTTCCTAGTTTAAGAAAAACCCTCTGACATTGTCTTTTTCTCATTTTGTTGAGTATAGAACCTAAGAACTTAAAGCAACAAAGATGAAATTATAGTTGAATATTAAAATACTATTATAGATCTAGAAATTCAGGAAATATTAGCAAGTGGAAAGATGGTGGTAGTTAAAGTACTCCCTTCAGCAAAAAATGACGATCCTGTATACTTCTGACCAACATTTCTTCTACTGTATAAATCATTTGGGATCCTCTTTCTCTTTCTCATCTCTTTCTCTTCTTCAGCAAATGACCAGACAAAGTTCAAAAACTCTTTGTAAGTTATTGAAATAAATAAACTCTACACACTTCTCTTACTGAATTAAATAATTTGACTCACTGTCCATCAGTATCAGGTATGCTTTTCAACCATTAAATGTTATTGTATTTTTCTCTGAACTGTCTCCTGTTTATTACCACCTTCTTGAACAATGAACATCAGAACAGAATACAACATTCCAATAATGGTTATTCCACTGCCAAAACCAAAGATAACATAACATGTCCAGTCTTGCTAATTTATTGCACTTCACACATCCAAGGATCACTTTATCTCTTCTGAGCCAAACTTTACCATACAGGCTCATTCATATTCACCTCATTATTCACTAAAAGTGAAAAAAGTTTTTCAGAACCAATGTAACAGTTCTGCATTCTCTACCTTTATTCTACATTGCTCTTCCTGGCAATTTAACTCTTTGTCTTGTATTTCATGTCATCAATAAAACTAATTAAGAGTGCAGTGTCAAATCTCCAAGATTGAAGATTATGAGAAGTAATATCTCAAATACGAATAAGTTTGTCTGGAGTGACTTTTGAGGCCTAAGATATCATTGGACTTTTAGTCCATTTCTGTATATTTTGCAAGTTTCATATATTCCTATTTAAAAAGTTACATGTCCTATTCACAGATCCTGCACAAATAGGTATATTCCACACGTGTTATCAAACACTTCATTCAGTCTACATAACGCCTTATTACAATAACTGCTAATGAATGGCACTGGTTCTTTATATTGTACAAAACACACAGGAGATAAAACAAGAAGATAAAATCAGCCCGGATAAGAGAATGAGAATATGATCATGTTTTGTATTTTATGTTCCCATGACCATTAGGGAAGGGTGTATCTTAATGATCTGTACACTTCCATGTCAATCACGAGAATGAATTTGTTGACATCTATGTCTTAAACAATATACATGTATTTTCTGACAAGTGATATTTGGCTATACAAATATTTATCTGCTGCAGCATTGGCTGTATTAGCAGAATCAGACAAATAATCAATATTTGTCTGAAGCTCTAGAGTCCTGATAGCTAATCCTAAATAGCATAATTGGATGAAAAATCATGAAAAAGATTTATATTTGACCTACTTCCAAAGTTCTGCATTTAGTCTGCAAAATTTCCAAGAATGACAATTTCAGATTAACTCTTGGAATCCCAGAATTTCGACAGAACAGAAATTTGTCCAAGTGGAGGGGCACTTAGTGCTAACATAAACTTAAAAACTAAGATATTGTACAAGAAATTCAGTAAAAGTAGTTCTTATTTTAAGAGGATTAGGAGGTTAAAGAAAGTATTATTTTTACTAAATTAGAATTATTTAGACACACTTATTGTTTCTAACAAGAAGTATTTTAAGATCAGAAAGAAATGTGGAAAAGGTGATTATGATAAAAGAAGGATAGGGAATGGAAAATGAGAATAGGGAAAGAAAAAAAGAAGGAGGTAGATAAGTAAAAATAAAGATAAAATATTTTAATGTTTAGCCAAATAGTTAAGGTAGTCACTTAAAATAATAAAGATCTCTTTCTCTCTCTTTTTTAATGAGACATTCCATCCAGATAAGCTTGTTCACAAATTAAACACAGAAATCTGAGAAATCTGATTAACAAAATAGCTCTTTTTTTTTTTTTTTTTGTATTTATTAAAATATATTAACTGTTTTTATTTAGGATGATGAATTTCTCTAGAATCAATATCTGACCAGTCCTGAAATACTATGGATCCTCTCTCTGTAGTAGCAGGTAGCTCTTTCTTTTTTATATTAATGAGCTAAAGTTTTTTTAAATGTTATTTGAGGGAAATGTTTGAAATTCAGATCTCAGGACCTTCCCTGCTGGAAATATAGTTTATTGTTGTGGATTAAATCTGATCCAGTGGTAATTTACTCCTTTTTTGTAACTACTAGAAGTGTTTAGTTTTAAAAATTGCCCTAAGTCACCCTTAGAAAATAGTTAAAGTCAGAACGAGTCTTATTGTGCATATGTATGTTACTGCTAGGCCTGAAGGCTGTTCTGTAAATTATTTGCAAATACCTCTTAAAACTAAATGTCAAAGATTACAAACTGAAGAACAAACATATATGCACATGTATACACTTGTAACAATTTGTCAGATTTGATAGAGACACAGCAAGACTAGAATTTGTATTACCTTAAGCTTAAATTCGCTGCTTCAATACTGAACTGAATCCAGTTTTCCTTGATTTGAATACTTAAATCAAGTACTTCATTATTTTGATCAAGAGGAACCAAAACAGTATCAAGACTTCCATCAGATAATATTTTTAAATCCTTCAAGAGCCCAGTTGTCTGTGTATGGTTGCAGCCTTTAACGGAGAGGAACCAAAACAAAATTTGTCACCTATTGATTAAAGGTTTAAACTACTTCATCATGTCAGATAAACTGTCACTCAGACAAAAAATTTACTAAAATGTTCAGTAGTACCCTGTTGTTCTCATTCTTAAAGTCAGAATTCCTGTTAGTTTTCTTCTTGTTAGAGTGATATTAACACAACATCTTAGCAGAGGTGGATATAAGTGTAGTGGTCTACATAACAACTGTATAATGGTGTGACTAATTGGGGAGGTGAGGGCAGAGCAGCACATGTTGTCCACCTCTACTTCAGCATGGCTTTTGACACAGTCTCCCATAACATCTTATTCACAGATAAGCTTAGGAAGTGTGAGATGACTGGATAGTGAGATAGACTGAGAACTGCCTGAAAAACAGAGCTTACAGGGCTGTGCAGAGTGGTGCAGAGTCTAGTTGGAGGCTTGTAGCTAGTGGAGTTCCCTAGGGGTCACTATTGTGTCCAGTCTTTTTCAACATCATCAGTGACCCTGGATGAAATGATGGGGTGTACCCTTAGCAAGTTTGCTGCTGATACAAATCTGGGAGGAGAGGCTGACACACCCAAAGGCTGTGCTGCCATTCAGGAAGACCTGGACAGGTTGGAGAGTTGAGTGGAGGGGAACCTAATGAGGTTCACCAAGGGCAAGTGTAGAGTCCTGCACCTCAGGAGGAATAACCTCAGACAACATTAAATAGGGTAGGTATATCCTCAGAGTGTTTCTTATTAGTGTGGAAGTCTTTCTTTTCTAAGATACTTAATGAAACTTAATATTCTTGATAGTATAAGAATAAGGTTCTATTATTATTTCTTAATTTACGTAGTATTTGCAAACATTTACTATGTCAGGGAAGTCCCGTGTTATAGCCTTTGAATTAGATGATGTGATGGTAGTTACCTTGCTACTTAACGTCAAGCCTTGAAGGAATTTAACAGTGTATTTTGAGGCATATAATACGACAGAAGAAAATTAACTAGGAAACCAATTTTATGCCATCTTCTTATAAATAAGGATTTTTTTCAAAGATATGACAAAAGAGAGTCTAAAATTAGGTGCCTGCCACCCTTTTTCTTTGAGCAAAGTAGATAAGAAAAAAAAAATACTTATAGGATCATAGAAACATTAATTATATTTAAATATGTTTTCATTTGTTAAATGAAATGCAGATGATGTGGTTAGTCCATACAACAAACCTGTGTTTCTGTTCATGAATGTAGCATACTGCAAAATGCTGGAAGGAGAGATATAATGGGAGAATTTAGATTAAAATAATTCTTCAGCTACCCTGTGAGAGTCTTTAACTAGACTTTTCTGTTAGGCAAATTCTTGAAGTACTTACCCAAGCTTATGTAGAAGAGGAGTTATTTTGTGTTCCAAGGGGCCAGAAAATCATTCCCCAATCTATTTAAAACTCTAGAAGATGCACGTTCTCACCTAGGAAGCAAGCTTGTATGGAATAAAACTGCTGCTACTTATTGTGTTGTAACTATTTTACATATTTAAACTTTGTCTGAGAACTTAAGATTTGTTTCATCATACAGACAATTAGATAGATGGTAAATAATGTTGCATCTTGGTACAATGTATTAGTAATACCCTTCTAATGAAAGTATGAGAAAATTGAGTTAACATATGCTCGTAGACAGAACAGTAAGTTTCTACAGTGATCTGGTGCAATGGAAATGAAAATCTGAATGAGCTGCTTAGTCTATACACAAGGTAAGGACAACTGAAGTCTAGCAATAATCTACATATGATAACATGAGATATTGAGAAGGTATCAAATGTAATGTTAAAAATTTAATTCAGAATCCCCAAACAAATCAAGTTCCTTACTGTAATAGTAGGCATAATTCATCAACACCAAGCAATTGTTTGATAGCAGCTTTACATTCACAGTCTTCTAAAAAATTGTCCAAAGTAGCACTGAATGTGTGTTATTTTTCAGTTATAGGTAATGTAACTGATTAACAGTTTTACTGAATAACTCTTCATGTCTTTGGTAGAAACACCTACAGTGGGACAAGTCCCACTGACTTTGAAAACCCCAGTTAACATTTATGCCTAGGTAGTCACCAATGTCCATGGTAAAGACCATCAGATTAATACTCAATGGGTTGTACCCTATTTTAACTATTTATATTGTATATACATTTGTATTACACTGCAGAATCTATGTTATTAATTGCCATTTTAGTTACCATTTGTGTATGGTTATGGGTTATATAAGTCTGTTTGAACAGGAAACAATGGTTGGGAAAACCCATTGGGAGTTATAAAGTAACTTTAGGTGATCATGTCAATATTGATCAAATACCATTTTATGAGATAGCAGTATCTAACAGTTCAAACCTTACAATATATAACCAGTTATGTTAAGAGAAAGCAAAATAGAGAGACAGAGGCAAAGAGACAAAAAGAGAAAGAAAAGAAAGAAAATAAAAGACACTCCTGGGTCCAGTGTCAGACCAGCCAGCCAAGATATCCAGGCCCTGAGGGGCACTGCCCAGGGCTCTGACACACTCCCCTACACAGGCAGCCTTACTTCTCCTTCAGGCAGACACTCAGATCCTTATGCTATTTAGCTATCATGCGCAGTCTGCACTTCTAGGATCTTCTTGAAATGGGTCAGTGGGCTGTCAAATGCAGTCTGTGTTCTCTCCCCCACTGGCTCCTCACGTGGTTGCTCAGGACAGGGAAATCTGGCACCAGAAGAGTGTTGCACCACCTCCAAGGGGTTTCCCCCAGCCTCCTGGCTGTGTCTTCCTGCTCCTGCAACTCTGGCCACCGTAAAAGTTGTCCCTCAGATTCAAACTCTGACCAGACTTCTTTAGTGAATGTTTGAGACATCAACTGTAATTCCACTGGACCGACCGTCTTGCTGCCAGTGATGCACTATTCATGATAAAACTGGTCAGTAGTCTCCTTCACTGAATTCTGAGCACTTCTTTGGCTCTTTCAGTTCTAAATGTCTATGCTTTAAAAAGCTTGCCCCAAGACAAAAAAACAAAAAAAACAGTGCTGCTTAGTGAAGGGTATGCTTGCCTGTGGGAAGACTGCTTTTCAAAGTCACCTTAAATGTGAACAGGCAAGAAATGTTAATATTTGCAAAAATTGGTGAAAAAAAAAAAAAAAACAACACTGAGGTTTTACCTAACCATAAGAAGAATTTTCAACAGCTTTTCCAAGTCACCAATGTATAAAGGATTATATATCATTTTTTTTTTAATAAACTGAATTGTTTAACATGTACAGGCACTGAGAGAACTCAGGGCATTGTACCTACTTAATGTGTGCAATGTTTTGGGCTAGATTCCTGAGTTTTCTGGTAAAAATCTGACTGGAAAATATGAGTTTTCTCATTTTTACCCTTCTGAGTGTCTCCACCATCCCTCTGGGGGGAAATGAGTGACTGACTGTGTGGGGTTTAGCTGCCTGCAGGAGTTTGTGCTCCACCTCATGTTATAGTAAAACAGTCCACAGTAGGGGGCAATGACTATTGGCATTTCTCTGAACATTTAGAGTGAAGCTTATGTTTATATTAAAGTTCTTAACTTCCTAGTCAACATCTGCTCTAGAACACTGTTGACCTTTAACAGCCACTATTATTTAAAAAAAAAAAAAAAACAAAAACAAAAAAACAACCCACCCAAGTTAAAAAAGGAGAGAAAAAATTCCTGTGCAGCAAGACCAGGCAAATAATTTTCCTTGTTAGGAAAACCTAGTGTGCATGGAAATTCTTGTATAGGTCATAGACACACTATTGCTAGGCACAGTGTTAAAGTTTCCTCTTCTAACCTGTTAGAAGGATGGTAAACCGCTGCATTGAGCTCTGCAAGCAGTCTCTTAATCTCAGTGTAACCAAGCATTTTTTTTTCTAAATTTTAAAGTATACTTATAATTGTCAAATTCTACTTATGTAGTGATATATATTAATGATCTGAAATAAATTTACTATTTTTGGAATGAAAGATATATCAAAATTAATGAACTGATCTATTATTGAATGAGGCAAAACAGCCATGAGATTTATTGATTTTTCTTTGCCAAATTCCACTTAAACATTTTTGCAGGGAATGTACATTATGTCAGGGTTTTTTTGATAATTTACACTGGAAATTTTAAGTCACTGCCAGGGCACTGTGCAGGCCAGTGACTCCCTAGGGTCAGGGGATCCCCAGAGGTCTGTCAGGACTGGCCTGACAGGACTGACCACCCCAGGCAAGAGCAGGGGATCCAGGGGACACTAGGGCAGCCCCAGCCATTTGGGATATCTCTGAGGATGGGGCTAGGATGAGGTTGGGCCAGTACATAGGCCCATGTGTGGGTCCAGCTCAGCAGGGACCATGATTAGGCAGGGCAGGGCTATGGGGAGCTGGAGACCAGACCTGCTGTGGTATTTCTGTGATGGGTCCTGAGAGCCCACATGGAGTCCTGTGCTGTAGGCAGGTGGGGGGAGCACTGAGGCAGAAGCCAGGCATGGGTATTATGTCCTAGCAGTGCCCTGAGGGCCCTGGCAGTCATCCTATATATTAGAGATGTGGCTTGCTAGTAATAAGTGACTTCACAATGGTAAACTTTTCAATAGCTGCCAAAAATACGGTATTTCATTGTGATATCCTGTTTTACACCTTGTAAGTCTGCTCTGCGCTCACTTAAAATCATTAATACATTACATTTTGGATAGATCCCAAAATGCAATTATTAAGTAGGAAAACTTAATTTCACAACTAATGAAACAAAAAGATAAAACCAAACATTATTAGAAGCAGCAATACTCTAGGATGAGTTCTTCCTTAGCACAGTAAAATGTAATGAAAATTATAGGTGATTGTAGAAAATATTTAAACTAATGGGATACTGATCACTGCAAATAATAGATTATCATTGAAATATGGTTTGAATCATCTGGTGTTTTGGTTACAATCTAAGATAATGGTTTTAATGCAAAGCTGTCTATGTAAGAACTTTCATGGGAAGTCTGCCTTGAAAAGCAGTGACTCAGAAGTTTAATATTCTTTGGAGATATCTTCCTCAGACTCAGTGAACTGCTGTGGCACAAAACATTAATGAAAACCTTAGGAAAACAAAAACAGGTAGTGGACTGAAAAAGCAGTCTTGCTTTTCCTTGTGCAGCACTAAAACAGACAGCGACTAGAACACTGCCCTGCTTCTGGTGCCAGCTCATCGAAATGAAAGGGAAACTCCTGGAAAACATTTATACTAGAAATGCAGATACAGCCCAGTATGCACAGTGGGAAAAGCTTTATTATGCGAGTCTTTGAGAGTGTTTGTCTTACTCTGGGACCTATTTGCCCTACTAATTAGGCCTTAGAAAATTCCTCTGGTCAGTCTGTATCTGTTCATAAACCTCTGAAAAGATGTGAAAGGCTTGGCTTTGAAGTCAATGAAGTTTAAGAATGAAATAGATGCAATTTCCTAAAAAGAAGGATAATTCATCATTAGATTAGGCTAAATAAGAAGCTAATAAACTCATATTGGCTGCGCTTGAGAGTTAACAGACATCTGAGTGATTTTGCATTAAGCCAAGTTAGTTTTGTCAGGACTGTTGTGAGAGTTACTAACCTAAGCCCAGCATCAGTGTGTTGGATCCTGCAGCATTACTCAAGTAATACAAAATAATTAATCTACTAACTGTGTGAAATCCGTCCCAGTAGATCTAGTGCCTTGCAGACCATGGAGGACAACTGTGGAACAAATATCCACAATGCCATCTTTGGGGAACACCACACCAGAGCAGATGGTTGTGTCCTGAAAGAAGCAACAGCCTGTGGAGAGCCTACACAACAGGCTCCTGGCAGGAGCTGCAGCCCATTGAGTACCCACGCCGTAGTAGTCTATTCCTAGTGGATTACAGTGCATGGAGAGGACCCACACTGAAGCAGTTTTTAAAAGACCATGGCCTGTGAGAAGGACCCAGACAAAAACAGGGGAAAAGTGTAAAGAAGGAGCAGCAGCAGAGAGAAGCAGTTATGAGCTGACTGCACCCCCAGCATTGGTGGGAGTAGAGGAAGTGCAGGAGTCAGGAGTGAAGCTGAGCCTGGGCAAAAGGGGTGGAGGTGGGGGGAAGGTCTTTTAGGTTTTGTCATAATACTTCACCATACTACTCTTTTTTTCAATCAGCAATAAGTTAATCTTCCCTGCATTTGTTTTCCCAGTGCCAGTAATTGGTTAGATGTCACTGTCTTTATTTCAACTCAGGAGCTCGTTCATCGTATTTTCTTCACCCATCTTGCTGAGGAGGGAGAGCGAGAGAGCAGCTGGGTGGGCTTGCAGCAGTCAGTCAAGGTTAACATACCACAAGTATCTACCCAAATGGTCAAGAAAGGAAAAAAAAAAATCTGAATTATGTTATTGCTAATAACATATCTAATTGTTTTACCTTTCATATTCTCTCAATGCAGTCAGGGACCATATCAATGGTATTGGGACAATTTTTCCTTTGTGTCTTCGTTTTATCAAAAAATGGTGAAGATGAGACTTCTGGCCTTACAGAATGTGATAGCTAATATTAACGTTTTCCACTGATTGGATCTGTGATAGCTTTGAAAACTAGAAGCATGTCATTGTCTATCATAAAGTGGTAGAAGTTTTTCATTAGTACCTACATAGAAAAAAAAATAATTATTTTAACTGATTGTGCAATCTTTCAGGTTCTTTGTGTATTCTATACTCTTAAAAGAACCAATAGCTTGCTAACTAAACTTGAACAAGTTTGACATCCAGCTGAATTTCTGAAGATGCTAATAACTCACCCAAAAGAGTATTTCCTGAATCTTCATATAACGTTTGCACAAAGAATATGAACAAATAAACTTTATGAACAGAGAACTTAATGAATTTATGTTGTGGCATATTGTGTTGCTATATAGGTCATCAAAAAACTGAAACAAGATGAATCCAAGAAAAATACTCCATTCATTAAATATGCTACAGTTTTCTTGAGCAAGTTCGACAAAGGGCCACAAGGACGATTAAGGGACTGGAGTACGTTGAAGCAAAAGCAGAGGAGGGCCACTAAAATTATCGGAAGGATGGGACACCTCTCCTATGAAGAAAGGCTGAGAGTGTTGCAATTCTTCAGCCTGGAGAAGAGAGGGCTCTGGAAAGACCTTATTGCAACAGGGGAATTGGACTAGATAACCTTAAAGGTCCCTTCCAACCCAAAGCATTCTGTGATTCCGTGATCTCTTCTAAGAGGAATGTCTAAGAAAACTGGGGGTGTTCTGCTTAGAGAAGAGCCAGAGTGGATCTTATTAATGGATATAAATACCTGAAAGGATCCTGCAAAGAGAATGGAGGCAGTCTCTTTTCAGTGTTGCCCAGTCACAGGACCAGAGACAGTGGGCAGAAACTGAAACACTGGAGATTGCCTTTGAACATCAGGAAACTCTTTTTTTACTGTGAGAATGATTGATCACATTTAAGAATTATCAACATGCAAACATTTCAATAAATTCTTACTAAATTATTGAAGAAAACTAATGACACTGGATTAAGAAAACAAACCTGTGCTGTCATAAACAGCAGATAAATTTGAATCAATCATTGAATTCAGGTATGAGGCTGACTTTAAAATTCTCCCTATGATTTAGCTTACCTGTCTTTAGATGCTCACAGTGCACATGTTCCAGTCTGAGCTGGTGATTCCTTATAGCTGATAGAGGGAAACTTGCACTTTTAGGCTGTGACGTGTCTGATGTTTTAGGCGCTGCTATTGGTAGAAAATTCTTTCATTTTAGACATACCTTTTCCCTCCACTGACTGTAAAGGAAATGCATGATGACTAGTGAAGTCATAGATGTCTGGACTACTCTCCAGGAGCATATCTCTGTTCAAACTGTTTGGATACTAGCTTGTACTGAGCATGAGTTCTAAATAAAATCTAAAGTATATCAAAAGGAAAAGAGATTGGGCCTGTAGTTTCCCTGAGGGTGAAATTAAATATACCCAAGAAACATAGATGGGATAAGCCAACAGCCAGCACCATATATTTCATCCTGCTGTATTCAAACACTGGTTTGCTTAAAAGGACTCTGATAATTTCTCCAGAAAAGGTAGGACAAAGATCAACAGTTCTGACTACCAAAGTACAAATTCCCAAAAATTCACATATACATAAAGTACATAACTCAGTTTGCTTAAACAGAAATATTTAGTGCCATTTGAGATGTCTTAAGGTATCTAAAACATGCACAGAGCACCAGCAGATATAATAGAAAGTATGTGTTGAAAGCGACCTTCAGAGGTTGTCTAGTCCAACTGCCCCTTGCAATGATTAGAGACATCTTCAACTAGATCAAGTTGTTCAGAGTTCTATCCAGCCTGAACTTGAATGGTTCCAGGGATGACGCTTCTACCATTTCTCTGAGCAACCTGTTCCAGTGTTTCACCACCCTCATGGTAAAAAAGTGTCATCTTTATATGTAGTCTAAACCTACAGTCTTTTAGTTTAAAAACATTACCTCTTTTCCTGTTGCAACAGGCCCTGCTAAAAAGACTGATGCCAGCCTTCTCTTTTTCAGGCTGAACAACTCCAGCTCTCTCACCCTTCCTCATAGGAAAGCTGTTCCATCCCTCTGACCATTTTTGTGGCCCTCCTCTGGACCCACTCCAACAGGTTCCTGTCTTTCCTGTGCTGAGTACTCCAGAGCTGGACACAGGAGTCCAGGTGGGGATTCACCAGAGTGGAGTAGAGGGGCAGAATTGTCTCCCTCAGTCTGCTGGCCACAGTTCCCTTGATGTATCCCTGAATGCGATTGGCCTTCTGGGATGCAAGCACACATTGCCAGGTCATATACCAGTACCCCCAAGGCCTTCCCTGCAGAACTGCTCTCAATCTCTTCATTCCCTAGCCTCTACTTGACACTGAGGTCTGCTCCAACTCAGGTGCAGGACCTTTGACTTGACTTTGTTGAACCTTATGAGGTTCACATGGACCCACTTCTCAAGACTGTCCATGTCCCTTTCTATGGCATCCTGTCCCTCAGACATGTCTACTGCACCACTCAGTTTGGTGTCATCTGCAAAGCTGCTGAGGGTGCAATAAAGGCTAATATCTTAAACAGTGACACTGATAGTAATGTGATGCAGGGATTAAACATTTCCTTTATGGAGCAGCAGAAAGCATGCTCCAGCAGCAATAGTATACGCCCCCTTCTGGGGGAGTATGAAGCTCAAACCATTGTGATTCTAGCTCAGGTTTTTGTGGTTTTCCCATTACTGGATTAATTTGTTTATATTAAAGATACCAGCAAATTTAGGTGATCAAGTTTTGTGGGTATACAGAATGAAGTAAGATTATTATGTGTATACAGAATGTACATGCAAATACAGAAGGTGGCCAAACCTGAGGTGAGGACTAATTTTCACACTAGTATAGACATGTCTGTGTAAGATTACATGTAACTGAACTTTCTACACAAGAGTTGTAGGGTGAGACTGTAGGACATAAGGAGTTCTATGCATTAATGATAACAAAGTAGTTTGGTAGGAAAGCTCCAACATTCATTGGAAGAACTGACTGACCTTTACTGTTAAAATGTAAGTACTACTAATTCAAGATCTGCTCCTCTCAAGAACACCATTAGAATTCTAATATCTTCCATTCCTGGTACCCATATGCACCCAGGTGAAATCAACCTAAAAATATTCCTTCTGCTGACCTCTTGCCCAACTAGGAAGAAGATTATCACCAACAGACAAAACAGCAAACAAAGTGCTTCCTCTGCTCTTAAATCACACAGCAGAGATCCAAGGTAGCAGACCACTGGAGGGAGGAATAAGTTAATGGGCTCACTCACAACACAGGGTGTGAAGAAGGGAGCTAGCTGGCCAAGGATCCGAGCCATGGGAGATAGAATCAGCCAGACCATGAGTCCCAGATAGAAATTCATCATCTTCTTGTGCCATCCTGGAAACTCCACTCCCTATGAAGAGTCAGGGAGCCCTCCTAATAGCCAGAATCCCCACACAGCACATACCTTATGTAAGCAAACCTGCCAACCCCACTGCAAGCAGGGTCAGTTCTTATAGAGGTGGCTTCTTGCCCCACCTCCCAGTGAATGTGGAAGGCAGGGGCACCTGATGATCTGCTAATCAGTTCCTACCTAAGGCTGGCCAGATCTTGAGTGAAAACCAGTCAGAAGGGTCTTTCTTGCCTGATTGTGGACATCATCCATATGCCAACCTTCATTCAGGGCTGGGGGTTTAGTCCCAGAACTTCAGTATTATAATTTATTTATGCCAAATGGTATTTTTAGTGTAACTGTAAATATTATGAGTTGATTTGATGCTGTTTTTTTTTTTTTTAATGCTTTCTTATTCACAGTTGGCAAGCTATACTCATGACATATCTGACACACAGAAAACACCCTTGACCAGTTCTTCTAAGTTAGAAGTCATTAAACCTGTGTCTGCGTGGCATGCAGATGTAGTTCTAATGCTACTTACATGACGATAAAAAAGCAACCTCTTAGAAAAGGCACCAGTACATTTTAATTGGAATGAATTAACTGAAAATAACAGATCAAATATATTGTGCCATGTCTGTTATACAGAAACTGTTGAGGCTTTAAAAAGTTTCAGTTAATTAAGTTAATCAAGTCAGTGCTTGAACAGACAGAGGAGGTACTAGCATGGACAGAAAAGAAAAATGAGAGAATGACCTGCTGTATCAGCCTGTACAAGGAGGTTTCAGATAAATGTGTACAATTCACCAATGTCTTCATTGTTCTAACGGTACACCACTCAATTCTGTGGGTAAAAAAAAAAAGAAAAAAAAAGAAAAAAGTTTAATGAGCTGTTCCAGCAGTACAAGTAATTGCTTCCATTCTCATTAAAACTGATACATATTAAGTTCTGCTCAACTCTGAAGACTCAGAACTGTACTGTATCAGGTATAAATGCATAGTTAAAGAGGAGCCACAGTGGAAGCTTTTCTGACATCACTGACAGTGCTTGGGATTTTTTTATTATTATTGTTTCTGAGCAAAGGAGGACATCATTATGGAATTTATAAGGAAAAAAATCTACATTAACCAACTTCATCTGTAGTTGGCCGTATTCTTCTTTTGTTACTTTTTCGAAGTAGTAGACTTAGAATAATTTTGTTTGTTAAAAGAAATAAATAGTCAATAATTTTCACTTTAGTATTAGACTTGTGTATTTTTCATGGACTTTCTATTCTTGTTAAAGGCTATAACTCATTGCTCAGCTCTTTGATTCATGATTTGGAATGAATATAGGAGTATTATTAAAAGCTTTGGTTTATGTGACAGTAAGTATATGATTATGGTAAGCTAACACTTTCTGACATATATTGTGAAGTAGGATTTCAAACTAGTTTGGTTTTCTTCCTTGCTTGCTTGAAAACTGAAAACAGGATACATGGGCAGTTGGTCCTAACAGGCAGAATCAGCTTCTGACCTGTCAGTACTGGAGTGGGCTGACACTGTATAGGAGTACACTGCTGGAATTCAACACAACTTTTAAAAGTTGAAGACGTGTCTGTAAAGGTAGGTTCAAATCAATTTTAAAAGCGTAATAGTACAGTTCAGAATAATTGTTTCTACAAAGACAGGGATGGGGAAAACTGTCTTGATAGCTTTCTCTATGAAAGGGTTGGGAGTTATCGTGACTGTCTGTGATCTGGCATCACAAAAGTGTTTCTGTCATGAAACAATTAAATAGTTAATATATGATTAGTACATGGTATAATTTTTCTATTTTAGCTGTGGCAAGATATTATCCATACTATCAAGTACAGTTTTCTGCATGGGATATGTGACTAAAATGAAAAATTGACAAAAACAAATGTTTGAGAACTGAATCTCATAACATTCAGCTTCCCAACTGAAATTATAGTAGGATTTTAGTCTAAAGACCTTTGGAGTGAGAGCAGATGGTAGCCTCAGTGAAATGACTAGTACAAAGAGGAGAATTGTCAGATTATCGTGTATATGGTATAGATGAGACATGCTGGAAACAAATTTGAGCAAGTAAGTTTACAGTTAGGCATTGAGAGAAAAATTACAACAGTAAAGAAAATGAAGCACTGACTTAGACTACCTGGCAAAAGATTGTGGAATCCATCTGTGGGTTGGGGTCTTTAAAACTATATTAAACACCATATTAAACAAACATCAGTTCAGGAATTATTTCCCCTTGGGTCACAGGAATAAAACATCAGACTTCTCAAAGTCCTTCCAGGATCAGTTTTTTATAAAAAACAATATGAATAGTTGATCAAAATTACCTGATTGACCTCAAGATGAGAATATATGAAATGAAGGAAAATAAGTAAGAAACAGATGGAAAATATGATTCTGCTTGGAGATGAAATTAGGATCTGTGGTTTTATAGGTTTAATTTGAGAGAAAAACCTTTTCTGTGATTCGGTGAATTTGTAAGTGTGAATTCTTGTATTTTTTATGTTTGTTGTTCTAATTCTATACATTGGAATGATATATTTTAAAATCACAGTACATTAAGACACTTTTTTGGAATCTGATATCTGCTCTGTATTCATTGCCATTTCTAACTGAGAAGACCTTAAGTTTGAGTTTCCATTATATTACCTCACTGATACTGCAAAAATATTAAAATGTGCTTTTAACTTGCAATCTGCCCTAGTAGTGAATCAGCTGGATATAGCTGATTCATCTCACCAACACCATAGAATGTTGGTCACCATCTCACCAACACAATAGAATTAAGTGATACAGGCTTAGTGATACCAAGTGGCCAAGACTGAACCTTCAGGAATTCTGTCATGATTTTCGCCACTGACTTAATGCATGGTTCATCCTTGAAAAATGTCATGGATGACAGTAACCATTTTGTTGTGGGTGTAAACAGTGTGCAGGTCCAATATACATAACTGTCTAGAGGGTGTTTGCCCCAAACTAATTGTCTAAGGGTGAAAAAGCACCCTGATCACCTCAGGTGATCATGTTTAAAATTGAATTTGCCATCAGTTGTTTGTCTGTATCTAGGTATTGGCAGTGGAAGCACTGTTTCCGGAGCATGGGAAGTTCCACCTAAACATGAGTAAGAACTTCTTTACTGTAAGGGTTACAGAGCACTGGAACAGGCTCCCCAGGGAGGTTGTGGAGTCTCCTACCTTGGAGACTTTTAAGACACATCTGGATGCGTTCCTGTGTGATCTGCCCTAAACTAGATGGTCCTGCTCTGGCAGGGGGGTTGGACTCGGTGATCTCTGGAGGTCCCTTCCAACCCCTAACATTCTGTGATTCTGTGATTCTGTGAGGTGGCAGGGCAGCCTTTGTGAAGAGAGGCTGGTGCTGCTCAATGTCAGACACAACTGATTCCAGACAGTTCAAACTGACACACCACAGGGCACAGCTGAGCCCAGCAGCCAAGGTGGTGGAATCTTGGGGAAAATCTATTTAAGAAAGCACAGAAAATATCAGAGAGCAGAGAAGAGTGAAGGAAAACAAAACAAAACTGTGAGAAGCATCCCTGTGAACACCAATAAAAGGAGGAGGGGGAGAAGAAGCTCAGGTACCGGAATAGATATCTATACTGCAGCCCATTATGGACCTGACACTCGAGGAGGTGGATATGCCTAGAAAGAAACAGCAGCATGTGGAAGACCGCACTGGAGCAGGGAAAAACATGAGGAGAAAGAGACAAATTTATGGGCATACTGTAACTCGTATTCCCCAACCCCCACACTGCCTGGGGAGTAGGGAGGAGGTAAATGTGTCAAGAATGAAGGCGTGAATTTGAACCTGGAAAAGATGGCTATGGAGAAGGGTATTGGTTTAATTTTGTCTTTGTTTCTCAACATCCAAGTCTATTTTAATTTTCAGTAAATTAAATTAATTTTACCCAAACTGAGTCTCTTTTGTCTATGACAGTAACTGATAGATGACCTTCCTGTCTTTATCTCAACCCAGGAGCTTTTCCATCTTATTTTCTCCCCTTGTCCTGCTGACAAGGAAGAGATAGAGAGGCTGGGTGGGCGCCTGACAGCCAATCAAGGTCAGTCCACTGCAGACATATGAAGTGTTAACCAAGAAAATATAAAAAGACACACAAAAAAATGAGAGAACCTGAAAACAAACCTGTACATTTGTAAAAGGTGGAGTAAGAGTTCTTGGAGTGGGATGCGTAGCAGTGACTCTAATTGGAGTCTGCCAGGTCTCACTCTGAGGTGTCCTTACCTGTGGCATGGGCTGCTTGGGCCAGGCCTAGCACCTCCTTGTGGGGCACAGGAGAAGCCTTCAGCCAGCCAGGGACCCACAGACAGCACAGGAGAGGCATGGGTGCACAGCTTCCCAAGGTGTGTGCAGAGCTAGGCTGTGTGGACAGGCTGGTCCCTCAGCTGTACACAGGCAGCGGCAAGGATGCACCCTCGACTAGAGTACCCACAGCTCCACAGTGGGCTCTGCGTGCGGGGAATGTACACCTACATGTGGGGGTGGTGGAGTGTGCAACCCTCATAGGTGGGGTTTGCATAAAAATGTGTGCGTTTGTGTCTCTGTGTAGCTGTCATCTTCTGGGATTGCTTATATAAGGGGGTTTAGCAAACAATAGGTGTTTATTAGCATTTTATAAGTGAAAGTACCACTGATTATCTGCTGTATTATTGACATTGATTGCGAATATATAGCTCATTGATTGCCAGTTAATTACATGTCATTAATAAATGGGTAAATCAATCTTCATTAGATTTAAACTCCACTAAGTGAGTTTAAATTGAACTGCTGAACATTTTTTCCCAGTAACAAGTTATTACTGGTCTTTCAGTAAAGCTAATGTTCAGATCCATAAAGCGTTTTAAATGCCAAACTCTATTCACAGAAGCTACAGTTAACTGGTAAGCATTTTCCCAAAAATTTCATTACATGCTTAATTTTTTTTTCTTAGTAAATGTGTCTATTAGGGTGGAATTGTGTTACCTAAAAATAAGCATTTACCTACAGGCTTTGATGTCATCCTAGATGACTAATCTTCTGTTCTAGTCAGTAGAAAGTTGTATCTAATCAATATAATCAACAGTGACTAAATTTCTAAAAAGAAATTAATCTGACTAACCACTAGGGACTTGATTATATAGACATACTAATAGTATTTGAAGTGACCTATGTTCTCCCAATTGTCTTTCAGCTGTCATTCCACAAAGACACGTTCTCACATAGGTTCTGTGAGATTCCTAGCAGAATTATATTAATGCCTTAACTGTCCTACTGAGTTCTCTTTGGGAATAGTTATCATTCTTTCAGGAGCTTAGTGAAGGTATAGGTGTTTATTTTAGAGGGAGCTAATTTCTTGCATCAACTAAGCATCTACTGATTCCATTAGAAAATACAAGATTTAGAATATGTATAGGTACTTATACGCAGACTCCTAAAATTAGGTATTTCAATTTGTAACTAAATCTCACTGTATGTGTCAGGTATGTAACCACTAGCTCAGCCAAAGGCTATTTTGTAGTCTATAAATTAGGCATACATATTATTAAAGTTCTGTCTTCAGTCTTCTTGTAAACATGAGTTTTGTAATCAGAGCTCTTCAGGCAGGACTGTTTCAAGTACCACAATTTCAACTTTGTAGGAGCTCGCTAAGCTAACCTGACATCCAAACAGAAATCATCTTCATTGCTGGACTGTAGTATCAGTATGTTTCTTATTACCCAATTTCAACTCCTGTGAATTTTGCATTTCTAGTTGCTGAGTGCTGTACATCAACTAAGAGGAAGTAGGTTAATTTTATTCTAATTTTGGCTTGCATTAGAGTGCACTACTGCCCATCAGTCCAAACCTTTTCAGACTAAGATTAACTCAGGTTTCCAACTCCCAGCCAAATTCTGTAATCAAGAGGCTGCTTTGCAAAATAAGGTTCAGGCAGTCAATGTCAGACATTCCCTTTTTCCTGTATCTTCAGTTTCTATTTGCTTGTTCTCACTTTTCATTCTAGGTTCTGTGAATCTCACTCCAACTTTTCCCTATAGATTTCTTCTTCTGTACTGTGAAATGCCCTTCCAGAATTAGATGCTTATTTTTTATATACTGTAGTGTTGCATGTCATAGTTCCTACAATCCTTTGACAGACTGTCTCTTCATCTTTTCTGGCCAAATTCATCTTTGTGTAGATTCCTGCAGTTTCAGCAAATTAAACTACTTGACTTCAAGTTTCCTCTCTGTACATCTGAAATGGAGAAATCAATTCCTAATTCCCAAGATTGCTTAGAAGATTAATTAGTTATTGTTGTTGCAATCCTCTGAAGATTAAAATACTACATGAAGGGAAGTATTATCATATAAATGTTCTTCATGAAAACATAAGCTACATTTTGTTGGATGAATGTGGATGCTTTTTTTTTAAACATCTCAATTTGTTGCTTGTGGGTGTTTTTTTTTTTTTTTTTCTTTCTTTTTTTTTTTCCCCTGAGAGTAGAAAGTGTTTCACAGTATTATTGAATTTCCCAGCATCTGAAACATAAAGGCTTCTAGGTAAATGTAAACAAACTTTTTTTTTTTTTTTTTCCTTTAAGCCATATTGAATGCATCATTGGAATTTGTCTTGTTATAATGCTTTTTTATTGCAGGTAAATCACTGTATCTTGTCCACTATAGGTCAAACCAGCTTGAGGCAACTTTCTTGAGAGTTTCATTTGCATGCAGAAACTATGTCCTTGTTGCTTTGTGGAATGCATATTCAAACAAGCATGGTCCTCACTGGATAAATGCCATTTTATGAAATCACAAAATGTGCCGTAAAAAGCATAATGTTTTTAAAGCATTTTAATTAGCTGTTTGGCAAATCAACAGATGTAGAGTATCATTGAGCATGCATAATTTATCTACTAACAATAGTGTCTGCACATTTTAAAGAGCTTGTAACACCATCTTGTACTTGTGCTATAATACACCGTTGATTGTAATAACAATACAGTTTGTAAGAGCTTTAAATTCTAAAAACAATGAAATTCTAAATAAAATGTGTCCAGTTTTATACCAACCACATAATGTCATTCATTATTACTAACTGCCCTTCAGAAACTTCAAAAGAACTATACAATTAATTCGTATTCATACATATAAAATCAGATTTGGTTATTCTGTAATATTTTAAATATTATATAAATTATTTAAATATTCTGATTACATCATAACGTCTCCTTTTATCTGAGAGCAAGAAACACAGCAGGAACGTCTCAAATCTTTCTAGAACACTTCCTGGAACTACTAGGATATCTAACATAGTGATGCTCAAACCTTTATAATTTTTCACCGGTTTACTTTTCTATTTAGTTATTAGTTAGTGGAATTTGCTCTAGAGCAATCTATAACTGCTTTCCTTGAATTTGTTTTTATTTCTTTCTTCACGTAAGAGGTTAAAGACACAAGGGTGTGCTATCATCTGTTTCCTAAATATCTAGTATCCTTTGATATACTTAAAGGTGTCTGAGAGCTGCAAGACAATGAGAGATGTGACACCACTCCTGATCAGATAAATCTCCCTCTGAAGCGTCAACAGGAAGCTAGACAAGATACTGAAATTGCACTCCATGACTATTTTTAAGCACATCCAGTTTGGATTCAGTTCAAGATTAAAGCATCCACATTTGTATTTCCAACTGTCTGAAACTTCTTTGTGCACTAGATATCTAAACCCCATTACAGTCATTGAACATCTTCTCATCACTGTCCATAGAACCTGGGAAGCAATTTAGTTCATTCAGAAATAATCCTCTAATGCCTGAATCAGTTGTTGAGACTCTAGCAATGTCACTTGAAATGTGCTAGGGTGTCCCATCTGACTGCCAGCTGTCATTCTAGAAGAACGATGCTGCATTTATGTATGACATACTCTAGGCTGTTTTAGCGGGCACTAGTTCTCTCTGTTTGGGCAACTGAATTCTGATCTGATGAGTGATTAATGAAATAGTTCTGGCTGATTAGTAGAATTTACTGGCAATATTGACTGCTCATAATATTATTGCTCATAATATTATTATTATATATATAATATATTATATTACATAATTAAATATATATGTGATATAATTATATAATATATAATATTATTATAATATTGTTGCTCATAATTACCTACAATTGCACATAACTGAGAACAGAAACATTTTTTTTCAAGTTTTTTACATTTCTATTGTAAAAGTTTGAAGAAAGAAAAAGAAATGGATATCTAATAAAATATGTTCTTCATTACTTAATTCTCAGTCTTCTTAGTCTTTAGCTGTCACCATCTTCTGAATATAGAACTTCTGAAAGGGTTTCACTCTTCTGGGTAATTCCCAAGTGATCACCTTGAATTTATGATTATCTGTAAGACACATTAAATCATGCACTCTAAGGAGAATTTTATGCCTGGATAAAACACATTTTTTTTTTTCTCACACTGTTTTGGTAGTGATCATCTTCAAAAAGAAATTAACTTGAAATTAGTATTTTAGAAAGAAAAAAAATATTTAGAGAAATTAGATTTGGAAATATATGAAGTTTGCAAGTTCCATATTTTATTTAATCGATCATGAAGATGTGGTGAATTTGCAATGAGGGGAAAGGGGCAGGTTTAGTATGGATAGAATGCCATATTTCATGACTTTAAACAGACAGTATGTGATAAAGACATACTTTACCTGATACCAAATAGATCAGCAAAGATATCACTTAGTCACCAAACAGCAGTTTGTGTATTACCCACAGAACTATGCTGCAATTAGTTTTGCAATCAACTCAAATAATTCTCCCAACGATGATTTACAGCTTACCCAGATATTATGTTCTCACTGAGTGCACAAGACTTGCCTGCATACCAGGATTTGTCAGGTATATATCCATTTTTTTAATGAATATTGATTTTGTTTCTATAGGTGAAATAATAGTGCCAACAGAATAGAAAAAAATCTAACATTTCTAAATATTTGGTTCCCTTTGACTTTTGCCTAGCATGTCTCATTTTGTGAATTATCTGTGGAATTGTGTAATGGGATCTCCCATTCTGACCACATTCCTTGTACATGGGAGCTCTGGGCGTTGCTTGCTGGCTCACTGTCTAGGCACTATGAAGTACAATTGGAAGTGGCTTGACTGTTATTTGAGTTATTGATCATCTCTCATTCTTAAGGAGAAAGCACATGTTTAATAAGCACAATATAAGACAGCTTTATATTAAATGATGGTCTTTGTCATGTCATCATTTACAGCTACTCTTGTCCTTCAGCTCTCCGTAAAATGGACAGTTCTTGTACTCTGACATGAACCGACTGTTTTAGTGTCCTTCCTCAAATGGTCTTCTGTTACTCTTTGCTCTTTAGATTATTTATTTTTTCTTTAGATTTTTTTTTGTTGTTTAGAACAACTATTTTCAGTACAGGAAAACAAATTGAATCTTTCACATCCTCTTATCTCTCAGTCCTGACTGTTATGTCCCTTATATTTCACTCTGAGGCACCCAACTTAAAACTGGATGAGGAGTTTTATCCTGTGTTCTACTGTTGTTAAGGGGTTCAAGTATGTGAATCTTAATTCCGTCCAGCTTGACAGTGCTACAATTCCTGGGTATGGAGACAGAGATCTATATACGTAACTCCATTTGGATGGTATGACGAACTGCATGGCTATTAAAAATTCTGTCTCTTTACAGCTTGTATGAAACAAATAAAATGAAAATTCAAAAGTTCAAAAATAATTTTAAATAGATTCATCATTTCAGAGCACAAGTTCTTTATAAAGTGTTCATAGATACTGGCTATATTATAGAGTTATATAATTTTCCTTTTCTTTTTAAATTAATTTAAAAATTCATTACGAAGTATTTAAACCCAGATTGGCATAATTAAGCTACAGATTAAATTCCATGTGTTGTTTTTAATTCCTTAGTTTACAAACAACAAATAACTTTGCTTTCAGTTTCTGATATGCAGTTCTGTACCCTCTGCATGTCCCATTTTGTCATAGGTTGAGACTTCACAAAAGTTGTCTATCACTTTCTCAGTTCCAGGAAAAACACAGAATTTGTTCTGTCTGAAAACATCCAAGGAAATGTATGCATTTCTGTTGCATCTACATGGGCCCTGTTGTGTTCTTCAGCTGGGAAGATGTTACTCATTTTACAAAGCAAGCTTATTACTGAAGTCTGTAGTTTCTGTTGGTCAGCACTTGGTAGTTAAAAATGAAGGGGTGCGGTCAGAGTTCAGTATTGCAATAAAGAATTAGTATTTTTTTCTTTAGTTGACTATAAAAGCTTAAAATTGGTGATATCATTTCTCTCATGGAAGCCAGCAACAATTGGTGATGAGGTGAATTTTGTTAGTACGAGCACAGGCTGTTTAACAGGAGAATACCGTGTTAGAAGAGGCCAGAGGGTATCAGTGCTAATATGAAGTTACAGGAGGTTTCCCATTAAGAGTGAAGATTAACCAGGAATCAGAACACTAATTTTTTTCCAGCTTAACATGTTCCCCTAAAATGATCTCAAAGCTTGTTTGTTCTGAGGTTTTGGAAGGCTCGAAAATTCAGAGTCTGCTGCTAACCTTGGGTATTTGATGACTGTTTTAAGGGGAAAACAATTTCATCTGTAGTGTACAGGATTGAAAATAATAGTGCATTCCCTTAATATCTATCCCTGACCCTTCCAGTTATGAGGATTTTCCTGATAAAAGCTTTCAGGAGCAGCACACCAAAAGAGGAAAACAACAGTTAACACTAAAAACCCCTCTTCATCAGAAGCCTAGGATCTGTAGCAAGATCTTCATTCATTCACTTAGCTGCCAGGGAGTTCTAAAGGTTTAAGATACCCTGCTTTTCTCTGGAAACTGAAAATTAGCCACTGCACAAGGGAGGGAGGTGAACATAAATTATAAAAATATACATATGTATGTATATCAGAACTAAGAAGAGATGTGTTGAACATAGCCACAAACAGACGTATACAATAATCCCCAAATGGCGTCCTCTGATATATCATCAGGTTGCATCTGCATGAAACAATTATGAATTAGAACCAGAAAGTTTATTGACACAGTATAGCAAAAATATTAGAAATTATGTTTGGATTGCACACTTTGTACAGCTGCATTTAACAACAAAATGGTTTTCCAGTTGTTTGTTACAAAGTAAAATTCATATAAAGTGTATGCATGAGAGTGTGTATGTATGTGTTTGGCAAATAAACATACGTCCATGATATATGTATATTTACGTTTGTTATAGATAAGGCTTTTTACTTCAGCTCATTCAACATTTATGCTTGAGTCTTCACATGTCCAAATTTGTATAGGAGGCTGGGGAACTGTACATCCCATGGTGATTAGATAATGATGACAAACATAAACTGCTGATGCCAATATTCATTATGCTATATTTAGGAAAAATAATTTAATAACAACAACAATTTACTGAGTCAACTGCAGGTAAGTTTTTAATTTCCCAGGCTACTGAAAATAAATGGTTCTGCTGTCAATCGTCATATTCACAATAAGTAAGTCTTATCTTCCTCTCCAACTCTAATCCTGTGATACCAGAATTGTTTTCTCTGTGTAATTGAATCACCTTGAGAACTCTCACTTTTTAAGGTTTGTTTATTTGTTGTTGATTTTTTTTTTTTTTAAACCTTGTGGTTATGTTTCTCATAAGTTGTTAGGTTGTTGCAAGCTTTGGACAGCTCTTAAACTTAGTTTATACTGTATATATTTTTGAACTCTTTCTTTTCATACAGAGAAGTATGATTGCTCTAATCAGGACTCTCATTAATATTTATGGAAATGACATGCTATTCATTTGCATTTTTAAAGCAAAAATGTCGTAAGTACTAAATAACTTTTCAGTTAAAAACAAATAGGAAAAAAAAAAAGTTTTTCTTCATCATAATTATTGTGAGTTTAATACAAGCCATTTCAGTAACTCCTTTAAAATACTCCTGATCCCATAAAGTGAAAGGTTTTCTTGAGGGTTTTGCAGGATCAAAGTAACAAAAATATGTATAAAGGATATAGCGATTAATCTAATGTCTTAAATAAAAAGGAAAGATTTCGCTGGTTTTACCTTTGCATTTTATGTAAATCCACTCGTAAGTATGTGTAACTATATTTAATTTACGTGCTATTATGGATATTCCAAATGTGTTCATAACGGATCAAAACTCAGTGACTTTATTGAGGTGAAATAATTTCCTTTGGTCAAAGAATTTGAAAATGTTGTCAAAAATTACAGAGTCACGTGAAAAAAAAACATACTATTTAGCAATTTAATTTCATTTTACGGCCTAAATCAGCTTTTGGTGGTATAAACATAAATCCTTTCACTGAATCAAAACTGGCTGTAAATATTCAGTCAAATAAGCCTTAGGCATCATTTGTATTCATTTATTGTTCTTCCAATTCTGTCTAAAGGCTAAAACATTCTCAGATCTTAAATAAAAGGGAAAGGATTATATGTAGATAAAGATACAAAGTAACAGAAAATCTTCACCTAGAAACATACTTTTGGTTGACACAGCTTTCAGAAAGACATATTTCAATGTACAGGTATGCAGTTCAGGAATTTGTGTCCTTTTTAAAGTAAAAAAAGGGTTTTCAGAAATCTGAACCTTGGACTCCTTTACTTAGGCTTAGATTGATTTAATACCTTTATTAAATGTGCCATATTAAACATTTTATTAAAACTTCTAAACTGGGACTATAGGCTACTGTAGTGTAACTATAGGCTCTATGTACAGTTGTGATCTAGCTCTCAGACTCTTGTAGGATGATCCATCTTTTTTAATTTTCATATATGAAACCCAGGACATCTGTGCTTCTAATTTGGATGCCACAAAAACTTATCATGCATAAATATTTTTAAATGTTTCCAATCTCCTCCTTCCTGACTGTTTTGCCAATGACCAGGCCCAACAAAAATGATACCACCACCAGCAGAAAATTGAACCAATACACAGACTGTATTGTATACAAGAAGGACATTCCATGAATGATCGCTGGGGGTACAAACAGGTCAATCAGCTGGTACATAATTGATGCTACCCCCAACGATCCCAAAAAGGACGTAACT
Organism: Merops nubicus; assembly: GCF_000691845.1. Lineage (NCBI taxonomy): Eukaryota > Metazoa > Chordata > Aves > Coraciiformes > Meropidae > Merops > Merops nubicus. The sequence goes on from NW_008629356.1 coordinate 90,447, forward strand.
CGGCCCATAACAGGTGGTACCAACAGAGACCCGAGGTTGCCCACAGTTGGCATGGGAAACAGCCAGACCAGCAAGTTAAACATATAAAAGAAAGGTGACCACATAGTGACTCTCAACCAATTGGCCTGTATTTGCAAAGGTCTTGAGCAGACTGGGGCCCAGCTCCAGGTAGAGTCAGGAGGTCTTCCCTGAACCAGGAAGCTCTGTGGAGTGCACTCCACAGAGCAGATGCTCCTGACTCCTGCAAGTGGTCCCAGCTTTTATCCCCAAGCGGGACACCTGACCTTTGTCAACTCAGTGCGGAACCCCTGGGGCTCATTTCCCTTCTGGCTCTCCCTGCAGGGCTGGCTGCACCTTGGGGGTAAGCTATAAGGCAAACTCACCACCTCTTTATGAAGGGCTGTGGGAATAACCCATTTGTCAACCTTAATTCGAGGGCTCGGGGTTCAGACCCCAGCATTTCACTGACATGAACAGTTACTATCCTTTGGAATAAGTTAACACTAAAGGACTCATATGTCAGGTCTTGTCAAAAGCAACCTGAAAAACAAATAATGTTGTCCATTAAGTCAGAAATAATACATTTTAGATCCTGGCTTGGGCCATCACAGCTTTCTATTTCCTAGAAAAGAACTTTGGGAAGAATAAGTCAACATAGAATAGATTTAGCTTTTAAGTGATGGAAAAACACTTTTATGTAAATGAAAGTGTTTCAACTTTAAAAAGCTGCACAGCTATAAAATATTCAAAGGAACAACCAGAATGTAGAATGTGCTCATCAGAAACAAGAGAACAGCTTCCCACATAATGAAAAGTCCTTTAAAGAATTGTTTACATTAGTTTATAAAAAGTCATTACTTTTGTGCTTTCAATGTAAAATATTGTGAAACTGAAATAAAATCTAATATTATTAATTGCACTAGAATTAATTTAAAAGACGGATAAAATAGTTGGAGATAGAAGATAAGTTTTACACTGTTGATACCAGAAGTAACATGCTTAAAACAGGACAGCACATACACTCAAATCTGTTGGTGATATACAGAGTATATCACAGAAATACTTTCTTAGCTCAGACTCCTCCACTGATGACCATCGCCTCCTCTTGGCTGTCTAAAAAAGTTCTTGACAGTTTATTAAGAATACCTTCATTTTATATAAAAAAAAAATCTTTGGCTTAAGCATGTTTTACCTCTGTACTCAAACTAAACACTGGCTTGTAGTAACAATATTTAGTTTATGAAAAAGAAAATTTCTAGAACAGTATTGATATATCCCATTTCAGACACCTGCATTTTACCTAGTTATCTTCTGTTGCTTAAATGATCAATGAAAAGAAAACAATACTTCTAAAAGATGACTTACTTGATTTATCCTACACATGTATTGTAGAAGGAGATGTAACATCCTATAAAATTAGTTCTAGAAGTAGTTATTTCTCTTGACTGTGCTGAATGGCTCAGAATTAAATTATTTGGTTTAGAATACACAGTTAGGCATTTGGAATTATTAAATTGACATTCATTTTATTCACACTGAAATGTTATAGCCGATATCCTATGGACTTGGGTATTCCAGAAAAATAAATAAGATAATCCCATTAAAGTAAGATAAATGGATAAATACTTCAATATTTTCAAAATTGTTTGCTGTAAATTTCAAGAGCTTTTGCAGCATATGATTATATATTTTGTAGAGTTTATGATTTCAGGTTCTCACCAGAAAAAAAAACCAAAACTATTCAAAACAGAAAACTCTAACTGAAGTTGTGAAAACTATATGTATTAGCCTGGGAAGAGTATTAACAAGAATGAGCAAGTCAACTATTAATTTGTAATCTTTATGTGTATTATCTCATATTTTGTGTTAGAAGAGTTACAAAAATAGTTTTCCTTATAAACTTTATTTCCTGAAAATGGAGGTGGCTGTGATATATGCCATAGCATTTTCCCATCTGGTGAAATAATAACTATTGTGTACTGTTTTAGCTGATTTATGACAACCTATACCTGTTCTGAAGGCCATTTTTACTGTTCTTCGTCTAAATTTCTGATGAAAGACACAACATATCTGTGTTTGCTTATGAAACTACTGGTTTCTTCAAGGATAGCAAGCACAGAAAATTATAAACAAGTGGTAATCTTTCAAAACAAGCTATACAAAATTTTCTCTATATTAGGAAAAAAAAAACCAACCAAACCAAACCAAACCAAAAACAAACAAACAAACAAACAAACAAACAAAACAACCTATGGGAAGACTGATTCCCTTGGCAAGAATACTAATATAATTCTAAAACTCCTGTAGACAACAGGAGTATATCTCCTTGTTAAAGAGGTGTAACTAGTTAGGTATAATTTTTGCTGTACTGTTGACACCTAAAGGAAGAGACGATTCCAGTCCAAACTTCAAGCTGTGAAACAAATAAACTGCAAGTGCAGACAGATATTTCTGTTTACTGACTACTTGTTGAATGTTCCTTCCCAAATCACAGGGAAGGGAAGGGAAGGGAAGGGAAGACTTAATGTAAGGAGGAGAAAAGAGGAGGCACAACTCAATGTAGTGCTACTGGCTTGGGGAAGAGTGGCTGGAAAGCTGCCTGACAGAAAGGGACCTGTGACTGATCAAGAGCCAGATAAATATGACAGTAGTGTGTGCAGGTTGCCAAGGCAGCCAACGGCATCCTGGCCTGTATCAGATATAGTGTAGCCAGGAGGACTAAGGAAGTGATCATCAGCACTGGTGAGGCCACACCTTGAGTACTGTGTTCAGTTTGGGGCACCTCAGTACAAGACAGACGTCCCATTGGAGTGGGTCCAGAGAAGAGCAACAAAGGTGGTAAAGGGCACGAGTCTTATGAGGAGCAGCTGAAGGAACTGGGGTTATTCAGTCTGAAGAAAAGGAGACTCAGGGGAGATCTTATTGCTCTCTGCAACTACCTGAGAGCACATTGTAGAAAGGTGGGTGTCAGTGTCTTCTTACAAGTAACAAGGTATGGGACAAGAGGAAATGGCCTCAAGTTGCATCAAGGGAGATTTAGGTTGGATGTTAGGAAAAAAACTTCACTGAAAGGGTTACAAAGCATCAGAACAGGCTTCCCAGGGATGTAGTTGAATCATCATCCTTGGACGTGTTTAAAAAGTGGTGTAGATATGGTGCTTAGGGACATAGGTTAGCAGTGGAGTTGATAGCATTAGGTTTGTGGTTGGACTTGATGCTCTTAAGGTCTTTTCCAACCTAAACCACTCTATGAATATATGGGTGTGTTGTTCATATTTTTGATATCTGATAGCTTTGAGGATTTTTCTTCTTCTAGGAAACTTCCAAATCAACTTTGTCATCTGAAGCTTCAGCTTTCTGAAGAGAGATAAGCTCTCTTTGCCACATGACTGCCAAAATATTGTGCTTTCTTAAAGAATGGTTCTAGAGGAACACAGAAACTTCTCCCTACTTTAAGCCATCTAAGTAGTACGACTAATCCAGTTGAAATGCCTATAGAGTCTTGAAGACTCCCTTTTAACTCATCAAGAGACCTGTAATTGACTCAAAAGCATAACTACAATGTGTATACATAAAATCACATACACAGTTAGAGGTTTGCTAGACTGAGGTAATTTATTATAGTATAACAGAGAGTGAGGGCTTTTTTTTTAATAGTTTTGCATCATGGAGGACAATGGTAACATCAACAGTGACTTACTGTCACTAAAGTAGAGACAGTTTCATAGAGGGATCGTATATACATGTTGGATTTCCAATAAGAAGATCACTACTTTCTAAATTGAAACAATGACATCTAGAACTGTAAATATGACATGTAAAATTGATATATAGAGGAGAAATTTTGGAACTAGGAGCTAACACAGAGTTCTCTTTAATCTCTTCATATTACATGTGTCACTGACCTGTTTCAGTCTAATCTAGTGTCCGCTGTAAGCTGCTTGAAATATAGACACAAATAAAAGACATGCAAAACACCATCCAAGTATTTTTCTTTGTCAGTGCTATTTCTATATAAAATTTCACAGAAATTAAGACCAAAAATATGACACTGAATCTGATAATTTTAGAAGTCAATAAATGTCATAGCTCATGAAAGGAAAAATAAATTATTTTATCTTAAAAAATTGAGATTCTGATTGAATATTTCTTATTATTGTCAGATGCAGGAAGCACAAAACTATCACAAATGACAAAAAGCTTGACACTGACAACAAGCATCTGGTGCTAGGGCAGACATGGAGGCTGAGTGAAGACGCAGGGGTCTGTGTCCTTGAGGCCCTGATAGTCAGTGTGGAATGCAGTGAAGGCTGCTTACCCCATTCTTCCACCTACCTCATAGCAGTTTACTCCCTGCAGGTGAAGATAAGGAAGTTTTGTGCTAATTACTATGCAAAATTGTCTGCCCACAGCCCCATCCTCGCACTTTGGACATCAGTTATAAAAAAGGTATAAATATCAGTCCTTTTTGGACACAGTTTACAGGACGGGAATTAGGCCCCAAGTTGTAGGGACTGACTGACGGGTTAGTTCTCCTCGCCCACCCAGCAGGGACGCCTGTGGGGAAGATTTGCGGCCTCAGCTACGCCGAGTGATTTTTTCCCAGGAGATTGTCATTATTGTAATTGAAGTTACTTTTTAGATCTCTATGGACAGTCTGCAGTGTAGTGTATTGATCACCTCAATCACACAGAATCTGTCTGTTGGGTGTCGCTGGCCTGTGCTGTTGGTGACTCTGACAGCCGCTGTTGATGTGGCCGGACCGATG